>NC_056691.1:31092348-31395378 GCF_018350215.1 Panthera leo
TGCACTTGGGTACCCGCCCCAAGCCTCGCTCAGCGCCCAAGCGTCAGGTCTGGAAGGGCCCGTTCAGCCACCTCCGCCTCCCGCAAGGTCAGGAGTGAGGGACGCGGGCGGGGGAGAGGGTGGGAGCCGGGGCGAAGGGAGTGCACGCCAGGGGACGGGAGAGGTCAGGGGAAGGCGGGGGCGTCGGGGGTGGGGGTGGGGGACTGGACTTGTGTTCAGATCGGAGCTCCCGGGCGCGTCTTGCTACCTCGCTCTGCTGGGACTGGTAGAGTTCCCCAGCGGTGCGGCAGGCTCTCGTGCAGACCTGGGCGCGGGGGTGGGGAGTGGGGTTGGTGTGCCTCCGCGGCTGTTCCCCGGCCACTGTGAAGCGGACTCGGTCTATCAGGCTGGGAACCGAGTCCTCTGTGTCCGTCGTGGATGTGCTCTGTTAAGCGGACTGAATTTTCCGTATTTTGCAAAAATGGACCTTATTTGGTATCATGTGGCTTCCTTGGGGAAAGGCAGAAAACGCAAAACCATGAACCTTTAATGCAGAAGGTAAATGCAGTAGTAGAGACAGTTTAATAAAGTGTCGATCCACCAAGTGTTTATTCATTTCATGCAAACAGGTTGTTCTTCGTTTTTATGTTGTCTTAGAAAATTAAGAGTAAGCTTTTGTGGGGAGGGGGAAATTCCTCTACTTCTTGAGTTCTTTTGGCTGATCTAATTAAATTGCCAAAAGATTAACAGGAGGAAAAAAAATTAATTCCATACATCTAGAAGTTTCATAGCTATGGGACCTAAGAGGTGACCGAGATAAGCAGCTTTTATACTTTTTAGAAAAATAAATAATAAATTTGTGAGGAATTGACAAGACAAACAGGTTTGGGTATTAAATTAGTGAGGAATCCAGGCAGAATTTGTGTATATAGACTTCCTGGTTTTGAATGCCCTATCTTTGGTGATAAGAATGTCTTTCTATCTTCTGTGGCCAGGAGGGTGGGAGGGTGCCTTCACTTGGGAGATTTATCCTGCTTTCTGGAGACAAAGCAGGGTCAGAGTGTCATTCATTCTTGCACTGGCTGTTTCTTAAGTAATTTTAATTTTAAATAATCAATATTTCACAATAGCATTATCTTGGGTGTCTTGTCCTGAGCACCAACACTTTGCAAATTGTTTTTTTTTTTCATCCTCCTTAAGTTCTATGCTGAACAAGTCTGTTAAATAAACCTGTTATTCCTTAAACACTTCTTTGTTTAAACATTTATTTAAAAGTTACAAATGTATGTGCAATTGATCAAAATTCAATGCGCAGTGGGATAAAGGAAATTTCCTCTCACTCTCAACTCCACTTTCCAAACATAACCCATGTTAACTGGACTTTATTCAGTGCAGACAAAAATAAACACAAGTTGTTTTGTTTTGTTTTTTTTTTTTTTAAAACCTCTATGTTTGCTTATTCACTTATTTTTATAGTTAACATTGTTTTGTGGTCCAGTTGTCTGGTCATGCTTTGTGGATGACCATATCTTGGTCTTTTTCCTAGTTGCATATTATTCTATGCAGGTGTATTGTATTTATTTAAATACTTTTTTGGTATTTAATTTCTTTCCAGTTACCATTATCATAAATTATGTGCAGTGAATATCTTTGTCCATATGTCTTTGCATATTTGTGTGACTTCTGCTGTGCAGATGCCAAAAATATAGAATTTTTCCATTGAAATGTGTACCCATGTAAAAATTTGAAAGATGTTAACACATAGTCTTCCAGAGATTGCCAGTTTATGTTGTTTCCGCACACACTTTCCAACACTGGATATTATTACAGAGGTGAGAAGAATTTATTTTGTATATTCACATTTTTATTGTGTTTGTATAATTTTTCTCTTTGATGGGTAAAACACTTTATAAATGAGCTCTTCCTCATATGTGTTCCAAGTGTTCTGCAGTCTGTGTTGGGCATTGTCTTTGGTAATTACTTAAAACTTCTTATTATGGTTGTGGTTGGCCAGGGAAAGTGTTAAGTTTTTACAAAGTCTTTTTCTTTTTCATTATTATCATGCTATCCAAATTCTAGATATATAAATATTTACCCATTGTCTCTTCTAATATTTTATGTGTTTTCTTTAAATCTTTGTATGCATTTAACTTATTTTGGAATAAGAATTGAAAGAGTGATACAGATTTTTCCTCCCAAATTAATGTTGATAGAGTGTACCATAATTTATTTAATAATCCATTATTATTTTTTAAATTAATTTGAAAACCCACTTTTGTATGTATTAAAGTCCATATGGACTTGGATCTATTTGTGGACTCTATTCTGTTCCCTTGATTTGTCTGTTTATCATTGAACCATTTATTTATTTTCAGAATTTTTCCTGGCTATTCTCTCATACTATCTATCAAGATAAACTTTAGAATAAGTTTTAGCATTCAACCTATAAAATAATTGTGTTGAGATTCAGCTTAGCAATCTATTAAATTAATATGAATTAATTGGTGAGAAATGACATCTTTCTGAGAAGAACAATATGGTGTCTCCACTTATTCAAGTCTTTGTTGAATCCCTCAACAGGCTAATCATGTTGAACATAGAGACATATACACAGAGGTTTATTATATTCAATCTGATTATTTTTATTGTCATCAATAGCTATACATATATATATATGTATACATATACATATATGTTTATTTGTTGGGAGAGAGAGAGAGAGAGAGCATGTGCAAGTGGAGTAGTAGTAGAGGGAGAGGTTGAGGGAGAGGGAGAGAATCTTAAGCAGACTCCCCACTGTGGGGCTCTATCTCATGAATGGTAAGATCATGACCTGAGCTGAAATCAAGAGGTGGATACTTAACCGACTGAGCCACCCAGACACCCTTAGAAATATATTTTTGAGCAAGTTCTTTTTACTCTGTTGATGGTGTCTTTTGATGCATAAACATTTTTAATTTTGATGAAGCACCATTTACCTAATTTGCTCTCTTGTTGCTCATGCTTTTGGTACCATATTTAAGAATCCAATGCTGAATCCAAGATCAGGATGATTTACCCTATGTTTTCTTTAAAAGTTTTATGATCTTAGCTATTATTTTCTTTTTATTTTTTTTTAATATGAAATTTATTGTCAATTTAGTTTCTATACGACACCCAGTGCTCATTCCAACAGGTGTCTTAGCTATTATTTTAAACCATTGACCCATTTTGAGTTAAATTTTGCCTATGGTGTGAAGTAAGGACTCAACTTCATTTTTTTCCATATGGATATTCACTTTTCCCAGTACCATTTGTTGAAGAGAATATTCTTTCCTCATTGAAAGGTCTTAACATCCTTGCCAAAAATTAATTGGTCACACATATGGGTTTATTTCTAGACTCTCCAGTCTATTCTATTGGTCTGATATATGTGTATCTTTATCTAGTATGCACTGTTTTGTTTACTGTAGCTTTGTAGTAAGTTTTGAAATCAAGAAGGTTAAGTTCGCCAACTTTGTTCTTTTTCAAGAGTGTTTTGGCTACTTGGGACCCATTAGACTTCTGTGAATTTGAGATCAAGTTTTCCATTTCTGAGAAAGGAAAACAAAAGGCCATTGAGGTTTTGATAAATATTGCACTGAATCTGTAGATCACTTTGGCTAATATTACCATGTTATTAATATTAGATCTTTTCAGGTGCCTGGGTGGCTTAGTCAGTTAAGCATCCGACTCTTAATTTCAGCTCAGGTCATGATCTCATGGTTTGTGAGATCAAGCCCCCATGCTGGGCTCTGTGTTGAGAGCACAGAGCCTGCTTGGGATTCTCTCTCCCTCTTTCTCTGCCCCTTCCCCCACATGTATGTGTGTCACATGCTCTTTCTATAAATAAATAAATAAACAAATAAATAAATAATTATATCTTTCAATCCATGAGCACAATGTGTATTTTTCATTTATTTGTGTCTTCTGTAATTTCTTTTAGCATCATGTTGTAGTTCTTAGGGTATAAGTCTTTCACGTGAGCTACATGGTTAAATTTGTTACTAGGTGTTTTATACTTGTGGATGCTATTTAAATTTCTTCTTCAGGTTGTTCATTGCTAGTGTTTCTTTGCATGCTTTATACTTTTTTGTTGAAACTTAGGCATTTTGGATATTATAACTTGGTGACACCAGAAATCTGATTGTTCTCCCTCTTCAGAATTTGTTTTTGTTGCTTGCCTTAGGCTGTAGCTGTTTGCTTAATGACTTTTCTAAACTGTTTTGGTGAAGTCTATGTTCTTTGTCATGTTTGGTTTCTGAAGTCTCTATTCCTTTAGCTTATGTTCAGCTAGTGTTTGGACAGGTTTTCTTGGACACCAGGAAGTAGGTAGATATAAAGAGAGGTAAGTGATGAGAGAGAGACAGAGAGAGAGTCATTCCCAGTCTTTGCAGATTGGCTCTATGCTGGGATTTTCCTGCAGTGCTTAGCTAGGCCATTTGCAACGCTGCCTTCTTCTTTACTTCCTGCTTGAGCCTAATGTTTAGCTAGAGGTAAAAACTTAGGATGTTTTCAGGTCTTTTTCTGAGCATGTATCATGTCCCATGCCTGCTAGTAGCTTTCTAAATCCCCCAGGTATATACTGGCACTTTTCAATGTCCTAATTTCCCAAAGAAACTCCCCAGATTTTCTTCTCAGGTTTTCAGCACTCTATTTTTGCCTCTACTGCATCCCCAGGCAGCTGCTGTTTATTCATTTGCCTTACAACATTCTCAAGGATTGCCCACAACTTTGCCATCCTGAGAGAGTTCTGAGTTAGGTAAAAGAGAGACAAGTACCTTTCAACAGCCCTTCAGGTTGCCCCCAGACAGATTACTTTGAGAATAAAGTCTGCTCTGGCCCCCATAACCAAAGTCCAGAGTTACTCACTGGGATCATGGTCTTTACAATTGTCACTGAGCCAGGGAAGGGGGTGGAACAAGGGCAGGTAAAAGGGCCACAGACCTTTCCTACTGTTTTTAATTTGCCTTTTTCTTGATTCAGCAATTTTTTTCTGGGTTGCTTGTAAACCTCTTATTGTTTTTCAGAGTTCTGATAAAGTTGACTCTGACAGTTTTTTTTCTTGGTATTTTAGTGTTTTCACGGAACGACAGGCCCTTGGAGCTACCTACTCTGCCATTTTAACGAATGATCCTTTAATTCTTTGAGCATATTATAAAAGTTTTTTGAAGTCATTGTTTGCTAAATTCAACATTTGAATCCACTCAGTGTCATTTCTGTTGATTGCTTTTTACCCCTTAGTTTGAGGTATACTTCCCTGTTTCTTTTCATGTCTTACAATTTTGTTGTTGAAAGCTGAATAATTTAGATAATATTTCATAGTACTTCTGTATTTTCACTTTTCTCCTGATTTTTGCTTTTATTTCTCTTTAGCTTGGACTTAAACTACAGGATCTATTTGCCTGGCAATGTGTGGCTGCTGATGCCTCTATTCATCTTTTAAAGTTTTATTTTTATCTTTTGGTGTGGCGTACTTGAATTTGTATAGGTAACTGACTCAGTCGCCAGCCAGTGATTTGGGTAAAAGTTGTGGTTTTATACCATAAGCTCATCAGGCTCCGACCCTGTGCTCATGGTTTGTCTGTAGTTTAAGGAGTATATTCAAAGTTCAGCCAGTTCCCAAATCTGCATTGACTTTTACTTTATATTCAGCTCTTTTGGCTCTCCCCAAGCAAATGTGTTCATGGATGTGGCCCTCCTATAACTCCCTCATTTCCAGAATATTTCCATGAAATTTCTGTTTCACCATTTGCCCCATCAGGCTAGTAGAGCTATGGGTTTTCTCTTTTTTTTTCCATGTAAATTTTTCTACTTTTACTGACAAATCTGTCTGTGTGGGGTTTTGCTTTCAGCACAAAATCATGTCTGCTCCTTCTACCAGAAAATTTGCTGGGTTTTATGGCTGGCCCCATACATTATCAATGTATTACCTCTTCATTCCAAATTCATTCTGTATTGTGTGATCTGTAAAAATAGATATGGGCCCTTTAAAAGTTTTCCTTTGCTATTTGGCATGATGTTTAAGCTTTGCCAATAAAGGGGGCCAGAGACACATTACAGGAAGAAGAGGTTTTTCTTCCAGTCTCCTCCTGCTTAGTTGGCAGGCCACTGGTGCGCAGCTCCTAAAACACTTGTGGCTTCTCCAGCATCCACTCCTGCAATGCATCCATTTTCCACAGTGCCAGAGTTCTGCAGTGTGTGTGGCTTCTCTGGCATCCAGCATCCAGGTCCTGTGGTATACAGTGACAGTAGGACCTAGCAGCCAGTAGCTTCCCCTGTAGATTTGTAGTGGGTACTTCCAGGGAGATGCCTCTCCATGAACTCTTTAGATGGCAATTTTTTTGAAAATTCGAGAGGGCAGATTTCTTTTTCCAGCATATTCCATGAGTATGACACCACTACAACTTCTCAGCCATTTAAAAAGTTATAGCTGTGCTCTCTCCAACAGAGTCTGGATCTCAGCCTGAGGCCTGGGAAAGAGGTCTTCATTAGGTGCTCTGTCTCAGTCCTAAGGGTAATAGTTGCTCCTTGTATGTTCTGATATTTTTAAAGTTATCTTTATTTTTTATTAGCCAATACATTATTACTCCAATATTTTCTTATAGCTAAGAATTCTTTATATTTTTTCCTGTTCAAGTTACTGTGTGGTTTCCTTCTCCTGACTGGATCCTGACTTCACCATATCCCTTGGGAAGGCAACAGTTCCTTCTGCTGTACTGGAAGTAGGTAATAGGAGCAGCCCAAACAAGAAAACCACAGACCCCCACTGAATGGGAGAAAATGTTGGCAAAATAATTTATCTGATACGGGTTTAATATTCAGAATATATAAAGAAGTCTTACAACTCAACAACTAAAAGACAAACAAGCCATTTAAAAATGGACTAAGGACTTAAATAAATTTTTCCAAAGAAGATATATAAATGACCCATAAGTGCATGGAAAGATGTTCATCAGTTGCCATTAGGGAAATACACATCAAAACCACAGTGAGATCCCATTTCACACTTATTAGAATGGCACTAATAAAAAAATGGAAAATAACAAGTGATGGTGAGGATGTGGAGAAATTGGAAGACATCTTGTACATTGTGGGAATGTAAAATGGTGCAGTTGCTGTGGAGAACAGTTTGGTGGTTGGTCAAAAAGTTAAACATAGAATTCTACTTGTAGGTACATACCCAAAAGAATTAAAAGCACACACTCCAACAAATACATGTACACACATGTTGATAGCAGCATTATTTGCAATAGCCAAAGGTGGAAACAACCCAAATGTCTACCAACTGATTTGTAGATAAAGAAATCATGGTATATTGGTACAATGGAATATTATTCAGCCTTAGAAAAGTAGAGTACTGATACATGGTGCAATGTGGATGAACCTTGAAAACATTCTGCTAAATAAAATAAGCCAGACCCAGAAAGCTCACGTATTTTATGATGCCACTTATCTTAGTCCAATCAGGCTGTTAAATCAAAATACCACAGACTAGATAGCTTATAAAAAACAGAAATTAATTTCTCACAGCTCTGAAATCTGGGAAGTCCAAGATCATGGCACCAGCAGATTCAGTGAGGTGGCTGGTGAAGGCCCATTTCCTGGTTCATAGATTGTGCCTTCTCTCTGTGTTCTCACATAGAGGAGGGGGCTAGGAATTCCAAAGAGCCCACCTCCTAATACCATCATCTTTGGGGGTTAGGACTTCAACATATGAATTTTGGAGAGACACAAACTTTTGGACCAGAGTAAGATCCAGAATAGGTAAATCCATAGAGACAGAAAACAGATTGGCAGTTCCCAGGGACTAGGGGTAGAGGAGAGTCATCATCAATTGTTTAATGTGTACAGGATTTCCTTTTTTTTTTTTTTTCCAAACAGGGTTTCCTTGGGTGGTGATGAAAATGTTTTGGAATTAGATAGAAGTTGTGGTTGCACAATTTTGTGAATATACTAATAGGTGACACTGAATTGTTCACTTTAGAATGGTTAATTTTATGTTATGTAAATTTCACCTCAATAAAAAATATTTTAAAAATGATAAAAGGAAAGCATGTTTAAAGAATTACAGGAAAATAATATGACAAAGATTCAACAAATATGGATTTTCAATAGAGAAATAGACGTATAAAAATACCTAAAGAAAGTTTAAGATGAAAAGTAAAATAAGTGACATGAAATTTAGCAGATGGGTTCAACAGAAGATTTAAGATTGTAGAAGAAATAATTAGCAAACTTTAAATAGTTAATTGAAATTATCCTGACTTTAAAAATCATCAGCAAATTATGTAAGTTCTACCTTGGAAATATAAACAAACACCTCATCCCCTCCTCATTATCCTTTACACTGAATGCCTTATGTTAAATAGTATCTCAGTCGTTTGTGTTTGTGTGTGTGTGTGTGTGTGTGTGTGTGAGAGAGAGAGAGAGACAGACAGACAGACAGAGAGAGAGAGGGAGGGAGAGATTGTTCATTGTAAAGCTCTTGTGTTTCTGCCAGACATACTAAACAAAAGATTATTTTAAAGGCATTTTATGTTATAGTAAAGAGCAAAAGAAAATAATATGATGCTATGAAATGTCATACTGCATAGTGGGCATGGTCTTGTTGTACCTTTTCCCTCCCAATTTTTTATTATAGTAAGATATGCATAACATAAATTTACCATCTTAGCAATTTTTAAGCATAAAGCGAAGTGGTATTAAGTATATTCATGTTGTTGTATAACCATCATTACCATCCATGCTCAGAACTCTTTTCATCTTGAAAAACTAAAACTCTATAGCTGTTGAAAAAAATACCCTCTTCTTCCCTAGCTCCCAGCAATCACCTTCTAGTTTCTGTATCTATGAATTTGACTACTTCAGGTACTTCATATACGTGGAATCATACAATATTTGCCATTTGTGACTGGCTTATTTCACTTATTTCATTCAGTGTAAGATCCTCAGGGTTCACCCATGTTCTAGTATGTTTCACAATAACCTTCCTTTATTTTTTTAAATTGTATTAAAAAAAGATAACAGGATTTACCATTTAAACCATTCGAAGTGTACATATTAGTAATATTAATGTATTCACATTGTTGTTCAACAGATCTCCAGAACTTTTTCATTTTATAAAACTGAAATTCTATAATCATTGAACAACTCTTTATTTCTCCCTACCCCAGTCCTTAGCCACCAACATTCTAATTTTTGTTTCTATGAAGTTGACAGCTTTATATAATTCATATACGTGGAATCACACAGTATTTGTCTTTTTGTGAATGGCATATTTCACTTAATATAATGTCCTCAAAGTTTATCCATGTTGTAGCATGTAACAGAATTTTCTTCTTTTTTTAAGGTCAAATAATATTCCATTGTATGTATATACATTTTTAAAAAATGTTTGTCCATCAATGACCATTTGAGTTGCTTTCTCCTCTTGGCTATTGTGAATAATGCTACAGTGAACATGGGTGTGTAAATATCTCTTTTGAGATCTTGCTTTTAATTATTTTGGATATATATCCAGAAGTGGGAATGCTGGATCATATGGTATTTCTATTTTTAATTTCTTGAGGAACCGTTTTCCATAATGGCTGTACCATTTACATTCTCACCAATAGTGCACAAGGATTCCAATTTTTACACATCTTCACCATGATTTGTTATTTTCTGTTTTTTTGATAGTAGCCATTGTAATGGGTGTGATGTGGTTTTTCAATGTGGTTTTGATGAGTGGTGTTCAACATCTTTTCATATGCTTATTGACCTTTTGTCATTGGAGAAATGTTTATTCAAGTCTTACCCATTTTTTAAAAATTAATGTTTATTTATCCTTGAAGGAGAGAGAGAGAGAGAGAGAGAGAGAGAGAGAGAGAGACAGAATCTGAAGCAGGCTCCAGGCTCTGAGCTGTCAGCGCAGAGCCCAATGTGGGGCTCAAACCCATGAACCATGAGATCATGACCTGAGCCTAAGTCAGACACTTAACCAACTGAGCCATCCAAGTGCCCCTGGTCTTACCCATTTTTTAATTAAGTTGTTTTGTTGTTGTTGTTGTTGAGTTTTAGAAGCTGTCTATATATTTTGGATATAAATTCTGTATCAGATATATGATTTCCAAATATTTTCTCCCACTTGATGGGTTTTGTGTTACTCTGGTGATAATTTTTTTTTTAATGAAGAAAAGTTTTTAATTTTGGTGAAGTTCAATTTGTTTTTCTTTTGTTTCCTGTGTCTTTGGTATTATAGCAAAGAAATCATTGCTAAATATAGTGTTATGAAAATTTTACTCTATGTTTTCATTGAACAGTTTTCAAACTATAAATTTTATGCCTGGGTCTTTGATTCATTTGAATTAGTTTGTGTATATCATATTATATAAGGGTCCAACTTCATTCTTTCATATGGGTATATCCAGTTTTCCCAGACCATTTGTTGAAAAGACTGTTTGTTTTTCCCCATTAAATGGTCTTGATGCCCATATAAAAAAATATTGATCATATATGTGAGGGTTTATTTCTGGGCTCTTTATTTTATTCCAGTGACCTATATGTTTGTCTTTATGCCAATATCACACTGTTTTGATTATTGTAGATTTATAGTTAGTTTGAGATCTAATGCGAGACCACCAACTTTGTTCTTTTAAGATTGTTATGGTTATTTGGGATTCCCCGAGATTCCATATGAACTTTAGGAGGATTTTCCCTTCTGCTCCCCCAAAATTGCCACTAGGAATTTGATACAGGTTACACTGAATCTGTAGACCTATTAGATTGTGTTGACATCTTAACAATATTGGGGCTTCCAATCTGTAAATGGGGTATGTCTTTCCATTTATTTATATCTTTTTTAATTTCGGCAATCATTTGTAGTTTTTACCATATCCTTGGCCAAGTTTTTAATTTTTTAAAATGCTATTATAAATGGAATTATTTATTTAATGTTTTTATTTTATTTTTGGGAGAGGTAGAGAGACAGAGTGTGAGCAGGGGAGGGGCAGAGAGAGAGGGAGACACAGAATCTGAAGCAGGCTCCAGGCTCTGAGCTGTCAGCACAGAGCCTGACACAAGCCTAGAACTCACAAACTGTGAGAATATGACCTGAGCCGAAGTTGGATGCTCAACTGACTGAGCCACCCAGGCACCCCTAAATGGAATTATTTTCTAAATTTATTTTAAATATTTTTTATTTTGGTGTATAGAAATGCAAGTGATCTTTGTATATTGATTTTATATGTTCCTACTTTGCTGTATTCATTTATTAGTTCTAATAGTTATTTTTCATTCTTAGGATTTCTACTTCTAAGAGCATATCCTCTTCAAACAGATAATTTTTCCTTTCCAATTTGTATGCCTTTCTTTTGTATGTATTTCTTGTATGTATTTCTTTTCCTTGCCATATTCCAGTAATATATTGAATGTAAGTAGGGAAAGTGGGTATTCTTTCATTGTTTCTGACCTTGAAGGAAAAGTTTCATCTTTCACCATTGGGTATTATGTTTGCTTTGTGTTTTTCATATATGACTTTTATTATGTCGAGGTAGTAATGGAACCCAATTATTTTTTAACATACCCTACTCTATTGTTTAAAGTTTACATCATTCCATTTGGTATCTTCATTCTCCTTGTAAACCAGTGTATAAACAAGAAATATTACTAATAAATTATATTTTACATAAACATGTTTAAAATGTTAAGGTTATTTACAATTTAAATCGATAGCAGGTACTTATCTTTTAAGAGCCAGGTAGCCATATGCTTACATTTGTTTTGGAAGCAGTTTATATAAACATGTGCTTATTGGTGATGAAGCAAACATGTTCACAGGTTTAAGAGAAAAATCATGTTTATTAATACAGATTGTTTCTTTTTCCTTGTACAATACTATCCAATAACAGCAAACATAGGTAATGGTTTGGGGTCAAATATGCTTTCCATAATTTGTAAATTATGCATATCACACCCTCTTCACTGATAACAGCATCACATCCAGACTCTATAGAGTGACAAACGAGGCTCACCTTGATTTGATCCCTCCTGCCTCTCTGATCCTGGCTCAAACCAATTCCCCAGCAGGTCCCTTCATTGCAGCCAGGGCAGTGAGCCCTTGGAATGAATGTGTGTTCTCAGGCTTTTTCTGCCTAGAATGCTTTTCTTACCTCATCTTCCTTTGTTGAACTTCTGCTTACCTTTTGTGATATAGTTTCAGTTTCATTTCTTCCCTCTCAAACCTTTCTCTTTCCTCATCTTTCTTTTTTTTTATTATTTAAGAAAAATTTTTTTAAATGTTTTTATTTATTTTTGAGACAGAGAGAGACAGAGCATGAACAGGGGAGGGGCAGGGAGAGAGGGAGACACAGAATCTGAAGCAGGCTCCAGGCTCTGAGCTGTCAGCGCAGAGCCCGATGCGGGGCTCGAACTCTTGGACCGCGAGATCATGACCTGAGCCAAAGTCGTCCGGACGCTCAACCAACTGAGCCACCCAGGTGCCCCATCTTTTCTCATCTTTCTGGCCTAGCTGCCCAAATATGTGCTCACCTCTATCATAGGTCTTTAAAATGTGTCGCAATAGTCTGTTGTGATCATCTCCCTAGATAAATCTTGAGTCTCTGCAGGGCAGGGATAGCATTTTTTATTATTGTACCCCCAGGGAGCATGTAGTATGGCAGGTGTCACAGGCCAGTGCCTAATAATTGTCTGACAGTCTAAATGAATTGAATTTGAATTTCATCCGGCTACCTACTATTCATGTAAACTTTCATTTAATATCTATTAAGCTCTACTAAAGACAAGGCAGTGTGCTAAGGACAGGGGATGCAGAGATATCAAAATTAAAATCTAACAGCTGCTTTCATTAAATGTCAGAATAGAGGTAAATGAATACATGGTGCTACCAAATCAGTGCAAGAAGCAATTGCTTTTTACTGATGAGACATTAAGGAGACATTTGACTCGGCTCTTCTGAGATGTACAGAATTTCATCAGTCCAGAGAACAGAGAAGTATTCAAGGCCATGGAACTGAAACATGGAAACATATGAACTTAAACATAAAAAGAATATGTGCCCATTTAAAAAATGCAAGCAATACTTCAAAGTATTTTAAGTCATGACCCCCCAGTTCCACACTCAGAGTTGGACGCTAACATTTTTCATTATACACCTATATATGTTTTTGGTTATGTGCAGTCTTTGTTTTATAAAAATGGTATCATAATACATGTATTTTCTGCAGCTTGAGTTTTTACTCATATCACAGACTACCTTCCATGTCACTACATCCAAATCCATAAACCTTTAAGTCATATTTTGGTATGGATGGATGCCCATGAAATAATTATCTCTTTGACAGAATGATGAAAAAATTTAATGAATTGTATGCACATAGTTACATGCACACTTGTATGAAAAGAAACTGCCCATGTTTTTTATCTAGAACATGGAACAGAAAATGCTAGACTTACCCAAAGAACATATATGGATATATTTTTGCCTCTTTTCATTGTAAGAATTTTAGAACTTTTTCTCTTGGATTTACATTAGGTATTATGAGTATCCCAGTCAGATTGCAGAAAGGTTGAAAAAGTAGAAGAGCCATGACTTTTATAAGAATAAATAGGTAAAAACTAACACCAACTTGACAGGGTCAGCAGACTCAACTGGAACTACATTTGGTATCATTTGACTTGTGATATAATAATAGATTTCTTCTCTCATCTCCTTAATTTGTTGATGTTTGCCTCAAAGTGATGGTAAGACAATTGTATAATCTCTTTAAGACATTATTTTCCTTTGGAAGAAAAAAAAAGAATATGTATAGATTATTTGGAACTATTTATATTGTATCTTATTTTCTGCCAAAATAAAACTCTTGTATTCTGGTAACACCTGTAGAACTTCCTGAATACCAGAATAAGAGCAAAATTTTGTGAATAAAAGCAAAAAAATTCTGCTAAAAAATGTTAAGCCAATGTAAACAATTCTTTCACAAGATAAATTCTCTAAATTTTTACTCTTTACCCAATGTATTAGGTTGAAACTTTAAATCTGCCAATATTCCATTATTATTATTACTGGCCAGAAACAATAGCCATTTCATATGATTTCAAGTAATACACTTATAAAAAATAAAGCTATTACAATTGAGGCCATTTAATAGACACTTCTATTTTTATACATTCATCTAAGTCAGTCTGCTTAAAGTAGAACTTTGTGGAAAAACACAGATCTGAAGCTCAACTTTGATGCAAAAATGCATGTACATTTACATTTTAATATTCAGAGCAGTGATTGCTGCACACAGTTCGCCTGAAAGTACTCAGAATGTTAGATCATGAGAGAATATAATGGAAGTGGCTGTGTCAAGTATGTTTCTATTAACAATATACCAAATTGGAAAAGAAATTTCCCTATTAAGATAATTTTAGATATAATATTTTCCTATAAAGAACAGGTAGGGTTGGCTAAAAGCACACATGTATCTACTGAAATGAAGACTGTGGTGGAGCCAGAGCTCTGGCCCCAGTTTTGCTGTGGTCCCTGACACTGTTGTGTGACTTTGGGTCAGTTAAACTCTTTGGGTTGATTCTTCCCTGAGAGAGTCTCATTTCTCTAGACTCTTTCATCTAGAGTCTAGATTTCTAGAGTTTCTTACAATTCTAAAATTTTGGATTATCTGTGCATTTCATTCCTTTTGCCAATATAATACTATGCTACTGAGTCAACCATAAATTTGTCTCTCAGACATGTTTGTTATTGCTCATTCCTCTGCCTTAGGAATGTGCACTTAGAACAACAACAAAAAGGGAAAGAAATGAAATGTTTGGCTTGTTCCTGGTGTAGGCTATTTGGTCAGAACAAGACTCTACATGCATGATTGACAGGCCATGATATGCAGGCTAATCCTCTGGGCTGATGATATAATTTCTATTGTTTAGAAGAACTGAGGGGATGAGGGCTGTTAGAGGAAGAGCAGAAACAAACAAAAAAAATAATAATGAGGTCTGTTGTGTCACAGGATGGCTGTCCTGGATCTCACCTAGATTTTAGATCTTTCATGGATGTCAATGACCTGCTCCTACCTTGTTCAACCTCTGGGCTGTTATGGTGAGAATGGACTTTGCCTCTGCACTGAGTGTGGGTATATGCTTCTGTGGGCCTATTTTTCAAAGTTGAAAAGGAAGGTTTGACTTCCCCTCCTATCTCTCCTTAAACACACTCTTGGGGCAGAGCCAGGCTTGAAGGAGCTCTTAGAAGTAATTGTTGCCTCTGAATATTTCCCCTGAAATTCTTCACTTTGTCATTGTGTGTCAACTTCTGATTAGGGATTTATTTGATTAACTGGCACAATTAACTTATAACCAGCAGCCACACCCACTTTGTTGTGGTCTGCAGGCTTTCCTCTGAACACCTCACTAAGCTAGGGTTGAACTATGGGCATATAAGGGGACAAATATGTGTGGGATTAATGGGTGGAGGAGGGCAGCGTTTGCTGCATGGAAGGATCAGGAGATAGGGTGTCAGTGTGTGAAGATAAAGCAAGGCGGAAAAGAAGATCTGAAATCAAAATGACAAGGAAGGGGCGCTTGGGTGGCTGGGTTGGTTAAGTGTCTGACTTTGGCTCAGGTCATGATCTCATGGTTCATGAGTTTGAGTCCTGCACCAGGCCTCTGCACTGGTGGTGCAGAGCCTGCTTGGGATTCTCTCTCTTTCTGCCCCTTTCCCACTTGTGCTCTCTCTCTCTGTCTCTCAAAATAAAAAAAGAAACTTAAACAACAACAAGAAATAACAAATGTTGGCAAGGATGTGGAGAAAAAAGACCCCTCATGCACTGTTAGTGAGAATGTAAACTGGTGCAGCGACTGTGGAAAATAGTATGGAGGTTCCTCAAAAAATTAAAAATAGATGGGAAGCAAAAATAATATAAATACAGGGAGGGGTACAAAACATAAGAAACTCTTAAATATGGAGCAGAAACAGAGGTTTACTGGAGGGATTGTGGGAGAGGGGATGGGCTAAAAAGGTAAGGGGCTTTAAGGAATCTACCCCTGAAATCATTGTTGCACTATATGCTAACTAACTTGGATGTAAATTTAAAAAATTAAAAAAAAATTAAAAATAGAAATACTATATGATCTAATAATTCCACTATTGGGCATTTACCCACAAAAAACAAAAATACTAATCCCAAAAGATATATACACCCCTATGTTTATTGCAGCATTATTTATAATAGTCAAGATATGAAAACAATTCAAGTATCCATAAATAAATGAATGGATAAAGAAGATACAATATTATGCAGCCATAAAAAAGAAAAAATCATGCCATTTGTGACAACATGGATGGACCTAGAGGGTATTATGCTAAGTGAAATAAGTCAGACTAAGAAAGATAAATACCATATGATTCCACTCATAAGTGGAATCTGAAAAACAAACAAAGGAATAAACAAACAAAAAGCAGAATTACAATTGTATATACAGAGAACAAAATGATAGCTGCCAGAGGGGAGGGTGGTGAGGGATTGGGCAAGATGGGTGAAGGGGAGGGGGAGATATAGGCTTCCATTTATGCAATGAATAAGTCACAGGAATAAAAGGTACAGCATAATACAGCAAACGATATTGTAATAACAATGCAATGGAACAGATGGTAGCCACACTTGTGATGAACATAGCATAATTTATAAACTTGTCAAATCACTAAATTGTATACCTGAAACTAATGTAATACTGTGTGTCAACTATACTCAAACAAAAACATTTTTTAAAAAAGGACTATAAGACCCTGACAAAGATAAACTTAGTTTATTTGGATAGTTGACCTGCAGGGTTTGTAGCACTAGAAAAATAACCAGCAATCATGAGAGGATCTGCAATGCATAAAGAAACAAAGTGATTTAAGACCAGTGTATTCTAGAGTAGATTCTGGTAAGAAATATTCAGTTTCAATTTCTTAACATTCGTATCTACCATTTGCAATTCAGCCACTAGATGACAGCCCAGCACTGTGCTCTTATATGGTATCTGAACTTGGCAAGCCCTGCAATTCGTTGCTAGTCTGGGAGGATACATTTTATTTTTTAAATAAGGGTTTTGTGATTTTTTTTCTCATGGGGCTTGTTATCTTGCATACAGTAATTATTTCAGTATAGTTTCTTCTTATGTTTTCTTACTTCCTTTCTCCCATGAGTAAGAACATCATGGTTGGGCTGGAAGATTTTTGATAGTTTCCTTGCCTAGATACACCTGCCTGTTAGTTCAGATGTCAGCCCTTCTCTGAGATACGGCGAAGATAGATGCCATGACTATACCTTTAAAGCTCTTTTCTCAGAAAATAATATTTTTTTTACAAAATCATTTTTCCAAAAATTTTAACAGGAATTTAAAAGTCATATTTAAAAAGGAAATTTTCCTCAATGGCCTAAGTATAAAACAGATGAGGAAGAAAATAAATATTTAGTTGGCACTCTATAAAACATTTATTCACTCAGTAAATATGGATCCAGGGTCTACTTTGAGCAACTGAGATTATAAGAAATCATCATAGACCTAGCATGAATTGACAATCAGAGCTAATAACTACATGTACTCTTTTGTCCAATTATCTGTTTTAAAAAATAACCCCCAGCTTTACTGTGGTAATTTACATATCATAAAATTTACCTGGTTTAAGTGTGTAATTAAATTATCATAACAATAGTTTTGGAATATTTTCATCATCCCCAAAAGATCCCTTGTGCTCATTTGCACACAATTACTTTTAAAATTCGATTGTTACAGGAAGATGCACTTGAATAAAATTATTTAATATTTAATGTGTTTAATGGAAGAAAATGTTTCTTTTCCCTTTGGGCATTTGTCCTCAAATCATCTACTCAAATTTTGTTCATAGCCCTTCATCACAAACTATCTGTTCTAACCAACAGATTTTTTTTTTTAATCCTCACAGATCATAGGTTATTTCACCCCTACAGGTCTTTGCTTCTGTAAGTTCCCTTGCCTAGAGTCCTCTTTGGTCTGGTTTACTTACCCAAATCTCCCTTCATCCATTAGGCTGGACCTCAGCCTGCACCATTTCTCTGATGCCTCTGTGGCTGTGCCAACATCCACCGGTCTTCACCTCATCATTTCTGGTTTGTTGAATATACTTTGTAGAATCTGGAGGTATTTCATATCTTTGCAATTTAGCTTTGAAAGCTTTCAGGCTGGGCTGATCAGATAAACTTTCTCCAATATTCCTGATCTCTGATACCCATCTCAACAAATGTGAGTTGATTGCATAGCAGCAGAGGGAAATGGTGACAAGATGGGACGTGGTTGACACTGCTGAATTGCAAGAAGATAAATTCAAAATTAGAAGAACAATCTGTGTGCCTAGTGACCTTCTAAAGTAGAAAGGAGAGAGAAGGGAATTATTGGGCGACTATTTCCAAGCTATATTTTTCATACAGTATTTTGCATAATTCTAACATATTTTCAAGTGAGATAACTGGGGTTCAGAGAAGCTAAGAAATATGACCAAGATTACATGGCTTTACATGAAATTAGAATTCAAACCCAGAAAGAGAGAAGCTACCCATCAACTCCCCATAACTAGAGTTCACCTAGGAAATCATCGCAGAGAACCTGGTCTTTGGGCCCCATAAAGTCATATTATACTCTGCTATCGTGGAAAGACACCAGGAATGAAAATAATAACTATTGTACAAAATAAAGTGAGGCATTACTGTGAGCGATGTTCAAATGCCATTGGGATTGAAGGGGGAAAGAGTTATTTCCTGTTAGGAGAAAAAGAAAAGTTTGATGGAAAATGTGGTATTTGAGATAAATCTTGAAGATTGGAAAGACCATTCAAGCTGTGGAAACAGTATATACAAAGGTGAGTGTGCAGAATTAATGAAGTAGTGTTGAGACTGCCCTCCTTAGGAAGGCTGACAAGGCTGGTGCTTGGCTAGTGTCTGGGGAATGAACTGGTAAACAGTTCTCTGCATTAATATGAAACTTTTCCTAAATGGTAGGAATGGCTCATCATGCCTAGAGTGTGCAAACAATATGGTTTATGCTGAATACCTACTTTCTTTCTGAGAATCTGGAATTTTGGTATGTGTTAGGCAGAGAGTACCAGCTCCCAGTACAAATCTTGGACACTGAATCTCTAATGAGTTTTCCTGGTAAAAAACATTTCACACATGCTGTCACATTTATTGCTGTGTGAATTAGTGGATCCTGTGTACTCCACTGGGGCCTCTTGGAAGTTTGTGCCTAGTTTCCTCCAGAATTTGGTCTTGATGATTGTGTTTTGTATCCTTTCACTGTAATAAATAAATGAGTATATTGTATGCTGAGTCCTGTGTATTCATAGCAAATTATAGAATCTGGGAGTGGTCTTGGGGACCACTGACACAGTGACAGAATTGGAAGCACATTGTGTGTTTAAAGGGTGGGGAGATTGGAGTATAAGGTATCTGTAGGAAGAAAAGGCAGGAAAAAATAGACTGTTGTCACAAATGGCAGAATTTCCTTTTTCTTAATGGCTGAATGGTCTTCCATTATATACACATACACATACATACATAGATACCTATATACATAAACACATACTTATGTATGTATTAGTTGACTATATATGCATGAGTTTATTACTGGGCTCTCACTTCTGTTCCACTGGCTTAAGTGTCTATTTTTATGTTAGTAACATACTGTTTTGATTGTTATAGCTTGGTAATAAAGTCTGAAATCAGGAAGTGTGACATTTTCACCTTTGTTCTTTTTTAAGATTGCTTTTGCAGTTTTGGGTCTTTTGTGGTTCCATATGAATTTCAGAATTTTTTTCTACTTATGTGACAACACCATTAGAATTTTGATAAGGATTACATTTAATCTATAGATGGCTTTGGGTGGTATGGACATTTAAGAATATTAATTCTACCACTCCGTGAATGTGAGATACCTTTCCATTTATTTATGTCTTCTTTAATTTCTTTCATCATTTTCCTACAGTTTTTGGTTTCACTTTCAGGTAAAATTTATTCCTAAGTATTTTTGTTGCTAGTGTAAATGAAAATGGTTTAAAAATGTTTTTTTCCTTCTAGATAGTTCATTGTTAGTATATGGAAACATAACTGGTTTTTGTATTTTGATGTATCCTGGAACTTTACTGAATTCATTTATTAGGTCTAATAATTTTTCGTGGAATATCTAGGATTTTCTATATCATGTTATCAGTAAACAGATAATTTTACTTTGTACATTGCAAGTTAGATGACTTTTAATTCTTTTTTTGCCTAATTTCTCTGGTTGGCACTTCCAATACTATGTTGAATAGGAGTGGTAACAGTGGGCATCTTTGTCTGTTTCTTTTTTTTAATTTATTTTTTAATGTTTGTTTTAGAGAGAGAGAGAGAGAGAGAGAGAGAGAGCATGAGCAGGGGAGGGGCAGAGAGAGAGGGAGACACAGAACTCAAAGCAGTCTCTAGGCTCTGATCTGTCAGCACAGAACCTGACGTGGGGCTTGAACTCATGACCTGTACAAAAGTTGGGCGCTCAACAGACAGAGCCACCCAGGTGCCCCATCTGTTTCTTGATCATAGATAGAAAGCTTTTAATTTTTCACCATTGAGTGTGGTGTTAGCTGTCATGTATAATCTTTATTATGTTTGATGCATGTTCATTCTCTACTGTTTCTTGAGAGTATTTGTAATCATGAAAGAATATTGAATTTTTTCAAATGCTTTTTTTGCATCTGTTGAGATGGTCATATGATTTTTATCTTTCATTTTATTAATGTGGTGTATCACACATATTGATTTGTGGGTGTTGAACCATCCTTGCATCTCAGGAATAAATCCCACTTGATCATGGTATATGATCCTCGAATGCACTCAGGAGTCTGGTTTGCTAGTGCTTTGTCCAGAATTTTTGCATTTGTATTCATCAGGGGTATTGGCGTGTAGTTTTTTTTTTTTTTTTTTTTCCTTGAGGTATTCTTATCTGGCTTTGGTATTACGGTAATGCTGGGCTTATAATATGAATTTGGGAGTGTTTCCTTCTCTTCAGTCATTTGGAATAGTTGAGAAGGATTGGAATTAATTCTTTTTTTTTTTAACTTTATTTATTTTGAGAGAGAGAGGGAGAGAGAGAGAGAGAGGCAGGCAGACAGGGCTCAAACTCATGAACCATGAGATCATGACCTGAGCTGAGATCAAGAGTCACATGGTTAAACCAACTGAGCCATCCAGGCACCCCTGAAAGTTAATTATTTTTTAAATGTTTGGTAGAATTTGGTAAATGTTCAGTCCTGGGCTTTTCTTTGTTGAGAACTTTTTGATTATTGGTTTAATTCATTACTCATTATTGGTCCGTTCAAATTTTCTATTTTTTCATAATTCAGTTTTAGTATATTGTATGTTTCTAGGAATTTATTCATTTTTTCTAAATTTGTCCAATTTGCTGGCATATAATTGTTCATAGCAGTCTCTTATGATCATTTGTATTTCTGTAGTATCATTGTAAAGTCTCTCTTTCACAAGTAATTTTATTTATTTGAGTTCTCTTTTTTTTCTTGGTAAGTCTAGCTAAATGTCTATTTATCTTTTCAAAAAATAACCTTGTTTCATTGTTCTTTTCATTGTTTTTCTATTCTCTATTTGATATATTTCTGCTCTGATGTTTGCTATCTCCTGCCATTGCTTATTTGGGGCTTATTTTGTTTTATTTTTCTAGTTTCTTGAGGTATAAAGTTAGATGGCTTATGTGAGAACTTTATTTTTTCTTAATGTTGGGACTTACTGCAATAAATTTCCCTTCTGGAAATGCTTTTGCTGCATCACAGTAGTTTTGGTATATTGTGTTTCCATTTTTGTTTGTCTCAAGATATTTTTTATTTCTCTTCTGATTTCATGTTTGACCCATTGGCTGTTTAGGAGTGTGTTGTTTAATTTCTACATATTTATGTATTTTCCATTTTTTTCTGCACTGACAGCTCAAAGCCTGCTTGGGATTCTCTCTCTCCCCCTCTGTCTGCCTCTCCCCCACACAAATAAATAAATAAACTTAAAAAAAGAGAAGAGATAATTACTATCTTTGCAATCTTTTTATAATATGCTGAAAATGGTTTTGTGACCTAACATATATGACCTATACTGGAGAATGTTCCATGTGGGCTTGAGAAGAATGTGTATTCTGTTGCTATTGAGTGGAATGTTCTGTATATATCTCTTAGACCCATATGTTCTAAAGTATATTTCAAGTGATGTTTCCTTATTGATTTTTTATCTGGATGATCTATCCATTGCTGAAAGTGGGGCATTGAAGTCCCTTACTTACTATAATGTTGTCTATTACTCCCTTCAGATCTGCTAGAATTTTCCTAATATATTTAAATGTTACAATGTTGGGTGCATATATATCTACTATGGTTATATCTTCTTGAGGATAAAGGGAATTGATCCCTTTATCATTATGTAATGAACTTTTAAATTTCTTGTTAAAACTTTTCAATCAAAGTCTGCATTTTTTGGGATGCCTGGGTGGCTCAGTCAGTTGAGCACCCAACTCGATTTCAGCTCAGGTCATGATCTCATAGTTCATGGGTTTGAGCACTGCACTGGGCTCTGTGCTGACAGCGTGGAACCTGCTTGGCATTCTCTCTCTCTCTCTCTCTCTCTCTCTCTCTGTCTCCCTCTCTCTCTGTTCCACCCCCACTCATGCTTGCTCTTTTCTGTCTCTTCTCTCAAAAAATAAATAAGCATTAAAAAAGTTAAATAAATAAATAAATAAATAAATAAATAAAAATAAAGTCTGTATTGTTTGATATAAGTATAGCTACTGCTGGTCTTTTTTGGTTTCCATTTGGATGAAATATCTTTTGCCCTCCTTTCACTTTGCCCTCCTTTCACTTTGAGACACACTTTGTGTGTCTTTGAAGCTGAAGTGAGTCTCTTGAAAATAGCATATAGTTGAGTTTTGTTTTATTTTATCCATTCAGCCACTCTGCCTTTTTATTGGAGAATTTAATCCATTTACATTTAAAGTATTGATTGATAGGTAAGGACTTACTATTGACATCTTATTAATTGTCTTCTGGCTGTTTTGTAGTGCCTTTTTTTCTCTTTCTTTCCCCTTTACTGTCTTCCTTTGTGAACTGATGGTTTTCTGTAGTTGCAAACTTTGATTCCCTTGTTTTTATCTTCTGTTTATCTACATAGGTTTTTGTTTTGTGGTTATGCTGAGGCATACTTGCAATATCTTATTGATACAACAGTATATTTTTAGAAGATGAACAACATAACTTTGATTGTATTAAAAACTCTAACCTTTTACCCCCTCCTTACATATTTTATGTTTTTAACATCACAGTTACATCTTTTTATACTGTGTATCTATTAACCAATTATTGTGGCTATAGCTATTTTTAATACTTTTTTTCTTTAATATTTATACTAGACCAGTGGTTAACACATACCATCTGATAGTATTAGAGTATTCTGAATCCGTCTATATGCTTAATTTTATCAGTGTATTCTACATTTTCATATGTTTTCATGTTGCTAATTAGTATCCTTTCATTTCAGCTTGAAGATCTTCTTTTAGCATTTCTCCTAAGGCTAAGCTCCCTCAGCTTTTGTTTGTTTGGAAAAATTTTTAACATTACTTCATTTCTGAAGGACAATTTTTGTGGATAAAGCATTCTTGGTTGGCAGTTTTTCTTTCAACACTTTGAATATATCATCCCATGCTCTACTGGCCTGCAAGATTTCTGTTGAGAAATTCCCTGAAGCTATGGAAGTTCTCTTATAGATGGATACTTTTTTTTCTCATGATATTTTTAAAATTGTCTTTGATTTTTGTCTTGGAGAAGATCATTTTGGATTGAAACTTTGAGGTGACCTAGTAGCTTCATTAACTTGGTTGTCCAGATCTCCCCCCAGGTTTGAGAAGTTCTCAGCTATTATTTATTTAAATAAGATTTCTTCCCTCCGTTCCTCTCTTTTCCTGGTAGTACATAAAATTCTTTTCCTTTCCTTTCCTTTCCTTTCCTTTCCTTTCCTTTCCTTTCTTTTTTTCTTTTCTTCCTCCCTTATTGCCTTCCTTCCTTCCTTTCTTTTTCTTTCTCTTTCTCTCTTTCCTCTGGATAATCTCAAATAGTTGACATCTAATTTACTAATTCTCTCTTCTGCTTGGTTGAATGCCTTTGAAGATAAATCATGGTATTCTTTAACTCTAAGGTTTTTGTTTAGTTTTATAATTGTTTGTATTTTTTTGTTGAACCTCTCATTTTGTTTATGCATTATTTCCTTAATCAACTAATCTTTAGTTGTCTAGCTGTGTTTTCTTGTAGTTTATGGAATTTAAGAGGATTATTCTGAGTTCTTTGTCAGATATTTCATAGATCTCCATTTAATTTTGGAATCAGTCATTAGAGCTTTATTAATTTTCCTTAGTTTTTTCATGTTTCCTTGATTATTAATGGTCCTAATGGCCTTGTGCTGGTATCTGTGCATTTGAAGAAGAAGGCCTCTCTGTCAATCTTTATAGACTAGCTTTGGTAAGGAAGGGCCTTTGCCAGTTGGTTTATTCAGAGATTCTGGGTGAGTCATCTGGTCATATCTGAAGTTGGCTTGCTGCTGGAATCCTCAGGTGGGGGTAGTCCTGGTGCTTGGGTTCATGAGGGCTTGTCTGGTGTCTGGGCTTACTGAAGTGGATTTGGTACTTGAGTCCGCATGATAGGCCTAGGATCTGGTCAGCATGTGTTGCTTGGATGTTGGGTCAGTGGAGGCTAACCAGGTGCCAGAGATTACTGTGTGGGCCTGGTATTTGGTTTTGTGGAGCTGGAGCAGACTGGAAGCCTTGGTGCACAGGAGCCAACCTGAAGGCTGGGTTATGGGCGCTGGCTTAACATGAGAGTTAGCCTGAAGTCTGGGTCCATGGGAGTTGGTCTGTACCTTGGGGATTCTCTGACTCCTTCAGGGAATTTTTATTTTTATTGGTCTTTAGTTTTCAACAATTTTGTTATCTAAGCCTATTTATTTATTTATTTATTTATTTATTTATTACTTTTTCTTATCTTGTTTGGGGTTTGCTAAGCTTACTGGATCTGTAAGTTTATGTTTTTTTGACACATTTGGAAGTTTTCATTTATTATTTCTTCAAATTTTTTTTTTCCTGCTCCATGCTTGTGCTTTTCTCCTTGTAGTATTCCACTGATGTGAATGTTAGATATTTTTGTATTGTTCAAAGGTCCCTGAAGTTCTGTTCATTTAATAATTCCTTTTCTCTGTTGTTCATATAGGATAATTTGTATTGATCTACCTTCAGATCCATTGACTCTATCCTTTGTCATCTCTGTTCTGCTATGGGCCCATCCTGTGGCATTTTTATTTCAGTGATGGTTGTTTTAGTTACAAAATTTCCATGTTGCTCTTTATCTTTTTATTTTGTGTGGATACTTTCTATCTTTCTTTTCATTTCAAGAATATTTGTCCTTACTTGGGTTGTAATAGGTGCTTGAAATAAATAGTACAATAGTTAATAAGTTAATAATAAAATAGTAATAAGTACATGAGTAAATAAATAAGTTAGAAATAAAGGAATAAAAGTCATAATAGCTGCTTTAAAGTCCAATATCTGTGTTATTTCATGGTTGGTATCTGTCATTGTCTTTTTCTTTTTTTCCTTGCACACTGAGATTTTCCTCATTCTTTATTTATTTTTTTATTTTTTAAAAAATATTTTTAATGTTTATTTATTTTGAGGGAGAGAAAGACAGAGTGTGAGCAGGGGAGGGTCAGAGAGAGGGGGAGATACAGAATCCAAAGAAAGCTCCAGGCTCTGAGCAGTCAGCACAGAGCCCAATGCTTGTGAACTCTGAGATCATGACCTGAGCAGAAGTCGGACGCTTAACCGACTGAGCCACCCAGGCAGCACCCCCTGCTTTTTAAAAAAATTTTAATGGAGATTTTCCTCATTCTTTAAATGCTGACTTATTCTTACTTGTACCCTGGATATTTTAGATATTATTTTATGAGAATCTGGGTCTTGTTTAAAACCTCAAGAGGGGCGCCTGGGTGGCTCAGTCGGTTAAGCGTTCGGCTCAGGTCATGATTTCATGGTCCGTGAGTTCGAGCCCTGCATCAGGCTCTGTGCTGACAGCTCAGAGCCTAGAGCCTGTTTCGGATTCTGTGTCTCCCTCTCTCTGACCCTCCCTCGTTCATGCTCTGTCTCTGTCTCAAAAAAAAATAAACGTTAAAAAAATTTTTTTTAATAAAAAAAAACATAACAAAAAACCTCAAGATAATGCCTTTGTTGTTGTTGTTTGATCAGCAATCATCCAGGTCAGAATCAATCTGCAAGTTCCTTCAGTGAACTGTATTCTATTGTCAGTTGTGAAAACATTGGCATGCCTATTTGGATTAGTGTTTCATGACCACTTTTAGTGACAAGCCTGAGACCAGGATTGGTCTACCATGCAGTTGAGTGTTCAAAGCCTGTGGAATTATATTTAGGATCATATCCATGTATTTACAGTTCAGAGGCTGGGCCAAGTAGTTACCAACAACTTCATGGGATCATCCTCATTTTGTATGAAGAAAAAGTTGTTTTTTTTGTTTTTTTGTTTTTTTTACTTTTGCTGTTCAGCTTGGTTGCTTTTGATTAATTTTCTTCCAGATCACTGATCCATTCCTCCTCATCCTCTAATCTGCTATTGATTCCTTATTATGTATTTTTTGAAATTTCAGTTATTGAGTTCATTTCCAGCTGGTGTTTTAAAATATTTTCTATCTCTTTGTTGAGGGTCTCAGTGAGATCTTGTGCTCTTTTCTGAAGTCCATTGAGTATATTTATGACCATTACTTTAAATTCTTTATTAGGCATATTGTTTATTCTATTTAGCTTTTATGCTGTTTCATCCTGTTCTCTCATTTGGAACACATTCTCCTGTCTCCTCATTTTGCCTAACTCTCTGTGTTTGTTTTTATATTTTAGGAAGATCAGCTATGTCTCCTGATCCTGCAAATAGTGGTTATATGAAGAAGAGGTTCCATGGTGCTTTGTACTGTGGTGCTCCCTGGTAACCAGAACCAGGTACTCCATGGGTGTTTCCTATGTGGGCTGTGTGCACCTTACTATTATTGCTGAGCTGTGTTTGCTTTCAGTTCTGTTGGCTGGTGCATGGGGCAGGGTTTGGTCCCTGCACCGCTAAGGGACCTGTTCACAGCTGTGTGGGCTTATAGTTGGGTGGTGTCAGCAGTCAAACCAGATGCCTGCCCTCAGCCCATCTGCCAGGGTGACATCATGCCAAACTTCAGGGCACTCTCCCTGCACTGCCTCCTGAGAGATTTTTGTTGGTGGGTTAGGCTGGCAGTCAGACCAGATGACTGCCATCAGTCTGCCAGCTGGGGCTACAGTTGCACTGATGGACAGGAAGCTCTCTGCACTATCAGCTATAAGTTTTGGTTGCTGGGACTGTAGGTACACTTTTGTGTATGGTTATCATCCCTTCTCCCCAGGGCAGAAGTCATTTTGGAGTGGTACTAGTCCCTGTTGAGGTTACTTGCAGGATGTATCAGGGCAGAAACTGCTTTGGACTGATGCCTTTTGAGTGGGGTGGATCTTTAGGAGAATGTGGGGGTGAGGTATGCAGTACTGGCAACATGGTTGGAGAGTGTTCACACTGGGTCCACAAGTCCAACTATGTAGCCTGGGGTGGGGAAGAGAAATGGTGCCTGTTAGCACTTTTGTTTTTGGAATAGTCTCTTAAAGATCCTTGCCTTTCCAGCACACACTCTGAGATTAGTACATGAGTCTTTATATATACCCCAGCTAATTTTCAAACTACCGCCTCTGTGCTGTGTCTTAGCTGGCTTATTTGTTATGCTGGCTCTTTAAGGAAGGGGACTCAGTTTCCTATTGTCCACTGGTCTTCCTGGAGCTAAGCCCCCTGATTTTGAAAGTGCTTGGAGTGAAGCCCTGATGATTTGCCAGAGACCAGCTCCAGCAACCAGGGGTTCCCGAAGGATGCACGGCGTTGGCGAAAAAGTGAAAATAAAACAAAACTAAAATAAAAACAAAAAATAAAAATGGACACAGACAACAGCAGTGTGTTGAACTGGCCAATTTATTGTAGCAAATGTGGCATTGTATTTGCTAGTGATTTCCTCATAGCATACGTCATCTATGTTTTTCTAACATTACCTAATTTTGAAAATGTTCCTATGTGTAATCAACCTTTAAGAAGTAACATGGCAATTTTCTCGTAATGTTCCCTCATACCTTTTGATTATTGATTAATTTCTTACATTATTCCATTATGCATCTATGTTTATCTATAATCTATAAAGCATTTGCTTTGCTGTTTTCATGAAAGGTCATCTATCTTTCAACACCTCAAGTGGAACAGTTACAGGGACATGACCTCCTAGTTGTTTTTCCCGAACCACTTGAAGCCAGAAGAACAATGTGTTTGCCTCGGTCCAAGGTGCCAAGAAGGGGCCATAAAAGCCTTAGAAACCCATGCCTCATACATTCTCAGAGAGACAATGCAGCTAGGAACTAATGAACCATTCTGTACCTTAACCGACTAGGTTCAGTCATCATCATCTGGAATACCTCCTGGGGGCCAAGTGGGCCTAAGGGTTAGAGTGACTTGTGCCTGTAGATACACTCCTTAGTCGCCGGAGTGAGGCTTTCAAATCCATATGTCTCTCCTTTATTGGCCTCCTTTGCTGACAAATGTATGAGGCTGTCCTTCCTGTAAGTAGAGGAGTCTCCATAGGGGATGGTAAGGGCTAAATGTAGGGCTGCACAATTTCTTGTGGAACCTTATTTTCTTTCCTAATGGTTCTTTTCTCAGGGGGCCTGTCACGGGCAATTCCCCAACAGACAATACCCCAATACCCCAGGTACTCTTATTAAGGCCAAATTACCTACAAGCGGGAGTACAAGAAGCTTCACTGTTGGTGGGCTGCCTTGCAGTCATCAATCCGTCCACAGCCTGGGCCTTGCCATCAGGCTGGGATAGCTCGGCTTCCATCAATGATTATAGAGACTCACAAAGTTAAGCTCCAGTGGCTTTCAAAGCTAAAAGTTATAGAGACTTATCTGCTCAGTGCAGGTCTCCTGTGCATGGAGTGCCTGGTGTGGGGTCTGATCCTCTCACTTTTCTGTGCTTGTGGTGTCCCTTCTATTTGTGGTTAGTATTGTTGGAGGCTTGGTTTTCAACCTTGTTTCTGTCTCTCTTATCCTTTCCAATGTGGCTTTTTCCCTATGGTTAACTGTGGAAAGTCTGTTCTGTCAGTCTTTGGGTCATTTTCAAAGTCAGTTCCACAGGTGTAGCTGTTATCTCAGCATGTCCATGGGATGAGGTGAGCTATAGATCCTCCTACTCCATCATCTTTCCAGAGATCTTCCTCATAATGTTTCTTAGATTAACAGGGACATAAAAACAAATGAAGAACTTTTAGCCTATTCTTCTCAAACTGTTCCAAAAAATATAAATGGAAGAAAAACTTTCAAAGTCATTCTACAAAGCCAACATTACCTTGATTCCAAATCCAAAGATCCCACTAAAAAGGAGAATTACAGGTCAATATCCTTCATGAACATGGATGCAAAAACTCTCAATAATACTAGCAAATTGAGTTCAACAGTACATTAGAAGGATTATTCACCATGATCAAGTGGGATTTACTCCTGGGCTGCAGGGCTGGTTCAATATTCACAAATCAATCAATATGATACACCTCATTAATAAAAGAAAGGATAGGGGTGCCTGGGTGGCTCAGTTGGTTAAGTGTCTGACTTTGGCTGGGGTCATGATCTCATGGTTCATGAGTTTGAGCCCCAGATGGGGCTCTGTGCTGACAGCTTGGAGCCTGGAGCCTGCTTTGGATTCTCTGTCTCCTCTCTCTCTGCCACTCCCCTGCTTGCTTGCACTCTTTCTCTCTCAAAAATAAATAAACATTAAAAAAAATTGTAAAAGAAAGGATAAGAACCATATGATTCTCTTAATAGATGCAGAAAAAGGATTTAATGAAATACAGCATCATTCTTGATAAAAACCCTCAACAAAGTAGAGATAGAGATACCTCAACATGATAAAGGCCATATGTGAAAGGCCCACAGTTAATATCATCCTCAATAAGTGGATTTTCCTCATAAGGAAAAACTGAGAGCCCTTCTCCTATGGTCAGGAATAAGACAAGGTTACTATTTAACATAGTATTGGAAGTCCTAGCCTCAGCATTCAGACAACAGAAAGAAATAAGAAGCATCAAAATCGGTGAGGATGAAGTCAAACTTTCACTATCTGCAGACTCTTTCACTATTTTGTTATTCTATGTAGAAAATCCAAAAGACTCCACCAAAAAATTGCTAGAACCGATACATGCATTCAGCAAACTTGCAGGATATAAAATCAACAAGCAAATATTTGTTGCATTTCTATACACCAATAATGAAGTAGTAGAAAAAGAAATCAAGGACTTGATACCATTCACAATTGCACCAAAAAAATAAGATACTTAGGAATAAACCTAACCAAAGAGGTAAAATATCTGCACTCTGAAAACTAAAGAACACTGATGAAAGAAACTGAAGAAGACACAAGGAAATGGAAAAGAATTCCATGCTCATGGATTGGAAGAATAAACATTGTTAAAATGTCTATACTACCCAAAGCAATCTACACTTTCAGTGCAATCCCTATCAAAATACCACGAGCATTTTTTGCAGAGCTAGAACCAACAACCCTAAAATTTGTATGGAACCACGAAAGATCCCAAATAGCCAAAGTAATCTTGAAAAAGAAAAACAAAACTGGAGGCATCATGATTCTGGTTTTCAAGCTATATTACAAAGCTGTAGTCATCAAGACAGTATGATACTGGCACAAAAACAGACACATTGATCAATGGAACAGAACAGAATATCCAGAAATGGATCTACAACTATATGGTCAACTAATCTTTGACAAAGCAGGAAAGAATATACAATGGCAAAAAGACAGTTTCTTCAACAAATGATAGTAGGAAAACTGGATGGCAACATACAGAATGAAACTGGATCCCTTTCTTCACCATACACACAAAAAAAATTCAAAATGGACAAAAGACCTAAGTGTGAGACAGGAAACCATCAAAATCCTAGAAGAAAACACAGGCAGTAATTTCTGTGACCTCAACTGGATCAACTAGGCACATCACTGAAGGCAAGGGAAACCAAAGCAAACATGTACTATTGGGACTACATCAAGATAAGAAGCATCTGCACAGCGAAGGAAACAATCAATACGAAAAGGCAGCCTATGGAATGGAGAAGATATTTGCAAAAGACATATCTGATAAAGGGTTAGTATCCAAAATCTATAAAGAACATATCAAGCTCAACATCCAAAAAACAAATAACTGAGTTAGGAAATGGGCAGAAGACACGAACTGACACTTTTTAAAGAAGACATCCAGATGGCTAACAGATGAAAAGATGCTCAACATCATTCATCATGAGGGAAATACGTATCAAAACCATGATGAGATACCACCTCATACCTGTCAGAATGGCTAAAATTAACAACACAAGAAACAACAGGTGTTGATAAGGATACAGAGAAAGGGGAACCCTCTTACAGTGTTGGTGGGAAGGCAAACTGATGGAGCCACTCTGGAGAACAATACAGAGGGTCCTCAAAAAGCTAAAATTAGAACTACCTTAGGATCCAGCAATTGAACTATTAGGTGTTTATCCAGAGGATGCAAATTCAAAGGGAGTACTTGCACCCCAATATTTATAGCAACATTATCAACAATAGTCAAACTATGGAGTGAGCCCAAATGTCCACTGACTGATGAATGGATAAAGAAGGTAAAGGTACACATAATGGAATATTACTCAGCCATCAAAAAGAATGAAATCTTGCCATTTGTAACAACATGGATGGAGCTAGAATGTATTATTCTAAGTGAAATAAGTGAATCAGATAAAGACAAATATGATTTCACTCACATGTGGGATTTAAGAAACAAAATAGATAAGCATATGGGAAGAGGGGTAAAAGGAGAAGAGAGGGAAACAAACCACAAGAGACTCTTAATGATAGAGAACAAACTGTGGGTTGATGGAGGAAAGTGTGTGGGAGATGGGCTAGGTTGGTGATGGGTACTAAGGAGGGCACTTGTGATGAGCACTGGTTGTTGTATGTGAATAATGAGTTACTGAATTCTACTCCTGAAACCAACATTGCACTGTATATTAACTAAAAAAAAAATTAAATAAAAGAAGTGATTTACATGGATTAAAAAAATAAAAGAACTTCTAGTTAGCCAGGAGGACTGGAAAAACATATACATTTTGTTGAAGGAAGCCAGCAAGAGGAGTAAACTAGATGGTGCTGTTTGCTTGCATTATACACACTAGGTGATTTGAAAAGTTGAATTACATATTCAAAGGGTGGGGAAAGAAGAAATGAACCCATGAAATATCTTAAACCATGTGAAAATCCAAAATGGTCCTGAGGAAAGACAGTACTGTCTTTTATTTCTATTGTACTGTCAGTTATCTTTACTGTGTCAAAATGCATGATGTGATCAGGCACACCCACTCCTGGCAGGACATTTCCAACTGCCTGAGAGATGACAGTTATTCCTCAGACACATGAACCTCACACCATCATATGGGACCTGTCATCTCCAGGACAAATTAGAGTATTGATCTCTTTCCTGTGATGAACTCAAATCACTCTTGGAAATTGCCGTCTGTGCAGAGCAGTGGAACCAGGCAGTGGAGCGCAGGGATATGAGGTCTTGTGGAAAACTGCTGTCTGTGCTCTGATGTCTGAATGATACTTTATAACCTCAACACTAAAAATTAGAAGCAGACAGTAATCTGTAGTGTTCTGATGACACAAGGACTTTGAGAAGAAAGCAAGAAACACCTAAATTCTCACTCTAACTGGGCTACCAGCCACTTTTCCATGTCTTGGTTCCTTTTGAATTTCCCTTCCTCTCACCACATCTCTTCCCCCCCCCCCGCCCCCCCACCTGGGAGTTACTCCTGGTAGCAAACTTCAGAACTTCCTGCAAGGTTGGCAACTTGAAGCTCATTTATTTCTGCTAGTTTTTATTCAGTTTTTGTGGGGAGAAGTGGTCTAGGTAAGACATATTAGTAGTTCATCAAAGAGAAATGTTTCATTTTTATTTTTCAGGTGGCATTTGAAATAATTCATATATACATTCTATTATAATGTATGGCTGTTAGTCAGTGAACCTACTGAATAGCAAGCTTGACTTCCTAACTTTTACTTTTGAATGAGAAATATTTTTCTACTTTCTCTATCAAGGCATTTAAGCTTCAAAACAGAAGTAATGAAGCCATTCTTACTGTACCCCATTTATTTAACAGGAAAAGTATTTTTTAGGATGTTGGCTGCCTTAAATTTTAAAATCTGAGTGTAAAGATTTTCTATTAATAGGCTTTGGATTATTTTATGGATGTTATTCACTGTATACATCTAGATGTACTATTGTGTATCATTGCAAAGTAAAGATTTTGGGTCCCACTCCACTATACATATTTTTCTCTCTGGCTTTAAAGAAAAACAACAACAACAACCAGATACATATATGGAGATGACAAGGAAAGTGTGCCCTGCCTGTAATATGTCAGTTTAATTATTCACAGCATTAGTAATGATGGGGAATGAAAGTGGGGGGCGGGGATAGTGAAGTTTGGGAAAGAGAAACTCAAGAGTTGGTCATGATAGCAATTGTACTTGGAATAGTGAACCTGTGTGATGGGCAGTAAAAGACTGGAGTCACTTATAAAGGGTGACCCCTTATCACTAGACTTGCCTATCCTTCTCATGATGTTTTCATAGTGCCTACACATTGCATCATCACAGATTATTATTGGTGTGATGATTTGATAATCATTTTCTCTTCTACCAGACTACAAACTGTATGAGAGCAAAGGCTGGGTCTGTTTTCCTTACCATTATATTGCCACCATCTGACCCAGTGCCTGGCATACAGAAGGTGCCCATTGCACTTGGAATAAAATGCTAATCTTTTACTATGGCTCACACAACTCTGTGTGACTGGCCTTTCCCCCATCAACATCACCAAAGTCCTTGGGAATGACTCCAGTATAAGTACTGATGCCTGGATTAGGAGAGGAAGATGGAAAGCTTTCCTGCATGGCAGAATAGCAAAGACATAGGCTTACTCATTATTTTATTAGATTCTTATTGAGAGTTTTTGTTGTGCCAAGTAGTGGGGAAACAAAGGTGACATAAACAGATATGGGCCCTGCTACATGGTTTCTGTTCTTCTGGAATTTATAGTCTAGTGAGGGAGATAGACCTTAGTGTAATAGTCCCAAATATAGGTATATAATTACAAGTCAGTTGATCAGTCTTGTAAAATCAAGGAACAAGGAACAGGTGTCTACAATAGCATTTATCAGTGGAACCCAGCCTGCATCAGCAGAGTCAGGGAAGACTTCTCATAGCAAGTGACAGTTTTTCTGAGAGTTGAAGGAAGCCAGATGGGCCAGTGCAAAGGCCTTGTATTGAGAGAGAGAACTTCCATGAACTATGGAAGCAAAGGAGCCTCATACCAGATGAAGTACAGAAGTTCCCAGATACCAGGCCAGAAAGGCCTTAAAGGTTTTAGTCTTTATTCTTAAATGGGTGTTTTGAAGTAAATCAGAGGGTGGCATAATAGGTGTATCAGTTATCTATTGCCGCATAAGAAATTATCCCAATTTGTCATGGTTTAAAACAACTCACATTATTATTTCACAGTTCTGTGGATCATGAATTTGAGCATAGCTTAACTGGTTCCTCTGCCTCTAAGGATCTCCCACAAGGCTATAATCCAAGTCAGCTGGGGCTGTGGTTATCTCAGGGCTCATCTAGGGGCGGATCCACATCCAAGCTTAGTCACATGGCTGTTGTCAAGCTTCAGGTCTTCACTGGCTGTTGGTTGGAGATTTCTGTTTATTGCCATGTGGGGCTCCATAGGGCTATGCACAACATGGTAATATGGCAGTTTGATTTCCTCAGAGTGGGAAAGAAAAGAAAGAACATACAATCTTTTTGTAACCTAATCTCAGTTGTGACATCTCATCACTTTTGCCAAATTCTAGACACAGGAGCAAGTCACCTAGTAAAGCCCACACTCAAGAAGAAGGTATTACACAGTGGTATGAACACCAGCAGGCAGGAATCACTGGGAGTCACTTTAGAGGCTACCTACTGCAGTGTGAAGACATTAGAGAAGTCAGAGCAAATGTAGAGAGCAGAATTCAGAGGCTATTGTAGAAGTCAAGTCAAGAGATGACTGCAGATTGTAGCTTAGACTAGGGCAGTAGTAGTGGTGATAGTGAACACCAGGTGAACATATTTAAAAAAATTTTTTAATGTTTATTTTTGAGACAGAGGGAGACAGAGAATGAGTGGGGGAGGGGCAGAGAGAGAGGGAGACACAGAATCTGAAACAGGCTGCAGGCTCTGAGCTGTCAGCACAGAGCCCGATGTGGGGCTCAAACCCACGAACCGTGAGATCATGACCTGAGCTGAAGTTGGACGCTCAACTGGCTTGGCCATCCAGGCGCCCCTAGGGGAACATATTTAGAAGGCAAAATTGATGGGTAATAGATTAGAAGTAGATTAAACATGGGGGAAATAGGGAAGGGAGAGATATTATGGAAAATTCCTAGATATTTGCCTTGTGCATTGGATAGATGGTAGTACCATTCATGTATATAGAAAACATGAGAAAAAAAATTAAGGAAGAAAAAAAGAATTCTATTTTGATTAAGTGACATAGAAACTGCATGCAAGCAACCTAAGATTCTGGGTCACTTCACTGAAAATGCTGAGTTATTCAGGTGGATATCTTGACTTGAGGCAGAGGTGAGGTCCAACTTAGAGTTTTAAAAGGGCATCCGCATATGGTTGAAGAAAGCTCAGGGTGATGAGAGGAGGAGCTAAGACTGAGTCTTGGTGAGACCCACATGTCATGGGGGGTAGAGAAGGAAGAGCCCAAAAGAAGGTAGATGAGGCATGGCTAGATCAGAGAGACAGTAGGGAAATCAGGAGAGAAGTTATTTCAGAGGCCCAGATTGGAGACTGTTCTGGAAGGAGGAAGAGATCAACAGCATCAGAGGCTGCTTGGGAGACCATGTAGAATGAGGGCCACTGGAGACCATCACTTATCAACACTTACCCAGCATTTGCTAGATGTGACACTGTGCTGGGCCAAAGTATACAAAGGTGAACATGTCTTAGTCAGTTGCTACCTTCTGGACCTCTCAGTGAAGGGGTGTGTGGGAAAAGAACACAATGACTTATGCTTTTAAATCTCCCAACTACAGAGTGAAAGCTGCCATGTCAAATATTATCAACTATTTAAAATCTGGCTTTCTCTGAAGACCCATTGGGTAGCTGGATGGGGATGATGGCTCTTGCATGCAGGCTCCTAGGTAGGCTGCATGAGGCTGGGATATTTATTTATTTATTTATTTATGCTCATGCTCACTGGAATCAGGGCTCATGCTCACCTGCAGCAGGGCTCTAGCTCACCTTGTGTGGTACATGAACTCACAAACAATGAGATTATGACCTGAGTTGAAGTCAGATGCTGAATGACTGAGCCACCCAGGCACCCAAGGCTGGGAACTTTTCAGTAAACAGATCCCAGCAACCCAGTCCCTGGAGATTCTAATTTAATAGGTGAAAAGGACCTCAGCAACTGAGTTTTTATAAATCCCAAGGTTATTCTGATCCTTAGGCAGAGTGGAGAACCCCTCACAGGGGTGGGTTGAATTTTGATTCTTCATGTGTCAGCACTTCTAATACACATGGTTCAGTCTTGCTGAGTCTTCTTTTCTTCTGTGGAATGTAGATAATAAGAGCTGAATTGGATCTGTTTGTGAAAGCATCTGGAGGAATGGCTCAAAAAAATATTAAAACCTGGGTGGTTGAAGATGATGCCTCTCAAACATTAATATGCATATGAATCATCTGGAGATTTTGGTATAGGTTCTGATTCAGTCTAGGGTGGTGCCTACAAGTCTGCATTTCTCACACACTCTCATGTGATGTCAATGCTGCTGGTGTATGAACCACAGGCCCTTGGGTAGTAAGGGCTGGGTAAATATTCATGTGGGCTTATGAATGATGTCCTAGATGAGGTCTTAATGATATTGGCATACATTATTTCAAGATTGCTTTCCTATTTGATAAATAGTATCTTTTGCAATAATAATAACCAAAGAAATGCCATACTAACCCACAAGCTAGCACTCACAGAAACAGTAAACCCTCTAGCTCTGAGCATTGTGAGAATACAAATAAGTGGCCTATTTGCTAATTCACTTATAAGTGTAGTAAAGCACTGTATATGACCATATATTGCAAAGGCATATGAATAAATCAATCTCACCCCCTGCAAAAGCAAGATATTTCAATATGCTTCATAACAAATTACTTAAAAATTTTTTTAAACATTTTAATTTATTTTTAAGGGAGAGAGAGAGAGAGAGAGAGAGAGAGAGTGAGACAAAGCGTGAGCAGGGGAGGGGCAGAGAGAGAAGGAGACACAGAATCTGAAGCAGGCTGCGGGCTCTGAGCAAGCTGTCAGCACAGAGCCTGAAGTGGGGCTCGAACCCACAAACTGTGAGATCATGACCTGAGCCAAAGTTGGATGCTTAACTGACTGAGCCACCCAGGCGCCCCCACCCCCCACCCCTACCCCCCACCCCCAGATTACTTTTCATTAAAAAGCTTATTCAGGAGACAGATGCAAATTACCTTAGATGTGTTCCCTTCAGCAGCTTTTGAGGAATCTAAAGTATAAGAGTTCAGCATCCATAAGTTTTATTTTGGGTAAGCCCAGTGATGCTTTGTTTTCTTAAGCAGTAATTTTGAGCGTGTCTTCCACAATGCTCAGAATGGCAATTTCCAGTAGCACAGTCAGGGTATTTAGGAAGATGGTCATGAGAATGAGTTATTGAATATACTAACAGTTTCATGGAAAGAGATAGTTGTATGGTGTACCACTCGGGATGGCACATGCTGAACCTGTTTTAAGCTGATGACATTTGTGATAGGCTCCTCTTTAACAAGTAGAGCATACAGAAAAATAAGAAACACAGTGAAATTACTCAGGTAAAAGAAATCAAGCTCTCATGATTATAGAGAGGGTTTGAGAAGAGAGGGAGTGGAAAGCTGAGATGGCCTTCAGAGGTTCCAATAGTTCAGAAAAACCCTGACTTCATATATACTGCTCCATTGTCCCCATAATAACCCCAGTATTTGTCACACCAAAAACATTTCCATAAGGGTCAAGCTCTAACACTTATTTGCACTCACATTGTTTTAGACATTTTATATAATATTTCTTATTAATACTGAAATTACCTTATAAGGTGGAACTACTGTTATTACCATTTTGAGATGAAAACTAAGGTCCAAAGTTTATATACAGTGGACCCTTGAACAACACAGGTTTGAACTGTGGGGTCCACTTGCACCCAAGTGGTATGTGTTTTCATTTACATGTGGAATTTGAGAAACTTAACAGAAGATGAGGTGGGGAGGGAAGGGGAAAAATAGTTTCAAACATGGAGGGAGGCAAACCATAAGAGACTCTTAAATACAGAGAAGAGACTGAGGGTTGATGGGGGGCTGGGGGAGAGGGAAAAAAGGGTGATGGGCATTGAGGAGGGCACTTGGGATGAATACTGGGTGTTGTATGTAAGCAATGAATCATGGGGATCTACTCCAGAAGCCAAGAACACACTGTATATATACAGTGTATGTTAGCTAACTTGACAATAAATTATATTTTAAAAAAAGGTCCCACCAAACAAACAATAACAACAACAACAGCAACAACAACAACAACAACAACAAAGAACTTCACTTGTATTGGTCTCAAGTTTCTTGTTGTAAAATAAATGAATTAAACCAGAAAACTAAAAAGTTCCTTCAATATTAGTCCTTTCCCAGTAGAACATTCTTCATTGTATTTCACTTCTAGCAGCATTCAAGGGTGAAAAAAAGATTAAGGATATTTATTTCACTGAGCTGTTTTGAGTAGCAAAGAAATACTTTAAAGTCATTTTGAAAAAAAACTATGAAAGATTATACAATATAATAAAATGTTATAATGCATGGAATATGAACTCAGTGTTGATTCAATATTGTCAAGATGTTAATTATTCCCAACTTGGTTACCAAGACTAGATTCAATATAATCCCAATAAAAAATCTCAAAAGCTACTTTGTTGGTATTGACAAACTGATTCTAAAGTTTATAATGAGAGGCAAAAGACACAGAATAATCAACACAATATTAAAGAAGACCAAAGTCAGAGGACTGACACTGTCAGTGTGCACTCATGTTGTTGCAGGGTTTTGCCATTAGTGTGCAATGGAGACCAAATAAGAGTTGGGTGGGCAGCATGCAGTTACACAGTAAAAGAGCTAGTTGTGTCAGATAATCCTTTGTTGTGGGAGCCATCCTATGTATTGTAGGATGTTTAGTAGAATCTCTAGTACCTCCCCAACTGTGACAAAAATGTCTTCAGACATTTCCAAATGTCCCTTGGAAGGCAAAGTCACTCCAAGTTGACAGCAACATCTCAAGAGAAATGAATGGTATAGGTGCCTCCAAACTAGAAGGTAGTTTGAGCTTGTGGAAAATTTAATTCCATGTGTGATGTCTGTGTTGCTGGTGAAACATCAGGCACATGTGTTCTGACTGGATGGGCTTCCAGGGACTCAATGTTGGACAATATGGACATCTAAAATGAAAATGAAAAGGTGGGGAGCCTGGGTGACTCAGTTGGTTAAGCGTCCAGCTCTCGATTTTGGCTCAAGTCATGATCTCATGGTTTGTAAGTTCGAGCCTCACATCAGGATTTGTGCTGACAGTGCTGAGCCTGCTTGGGATTCTCTCTTCCCTCTCTTTCTGCCCCTCCCATAATCTCTCTCCCTCTCTCTCAAAATAAGTAATAATAAACTTTAAGAAAAAGAAAGAAAGAAAATCAAAAGGCAACCTGTATTTTTTCCATTGGATACTCTTTCCTGCTTTGTAAAAGATTAGTTGGCCATACATTTGTGGGTCCAATTCTGGGTTCTCTATTCAATTCCATTGGTCTATGTGTCTGTTACTGTGCCAATACCATAGTGTCTTGATGTTTATAGCTTTGTAGTAGAGGCTAAAGTCTGGGATTGTGATGCCTCCCGCTTTGGTCTTCTTCAGTATTACTTTGGCTATTCAGGGTCTTTTGTCGTTCCATAAAAATTTTAGGATTGTTTCTTCTAGCTTTGAGAAGAATGCTGGTGCAATTTTTATTGGAATTGCATTGAATGTGTCAATTGCTTTGGGTAGTATTGACATTTTAACAATATTTATTCTTCCAATCCATGAACATGGAATGTTTTTCCATTTCTTTGTGTCTTCTTCAATTTCCTTCATAAGTTTTCTCTAGTTTTCAGCATACAGATCTTTTACATCTTTGGTTAGGTTTATTCCTAGGTATTTTATGGTTCTTGGTGCAATGGTAAATGGTATCCATTTCTTGGTTTCTCTTTCTGTTGCTTCATTATTGGTGTATAGAAATGGTGCTGGGAGAACTGGACAGCAACATTTAGAAGAGTGAAACAGGACTGCCTTCTTACACCATACAAAAAAAAAAAAACAAACTCAAAATGGATGAAAGACCTAAATGTGAGACAGAAAACCATCAAAACCCTGGAGGAGAAAGCAGGCAGGCAACAACCTCTTTGACCTCAGCCACAGCAATTTCTTGCTTAACACATCTCCAAATTCAAGGGAATTAAAAGCAAAAATGAACTATTGGGACCTCATCAAGATACAAAGCTTCTGCACAATGAGGGAATTAATCAGCAAAACTAAAAGGCAACTGACAGAATTGGAAAAGATATTTGCAAATGACATATCAGATAAAGGGCAAGTATCCAAAATATATAAAGAACTTACCAAACTCAACACCCGAACAACAATCCAGTGAAGAAATGGGCAGAAGACATGAATAGACACTTTTCCAAAGAAGACATCCAAATGGCCAACAGACACATGAAAAGATGCTCAATGTCACTCATCAGGGAAATACAAATCACACCATAGTGAGATACTACCTCACACCAGTCAGAGTGGCTAAAATTAACAACTCAGGCAACAACAGATGTTGGTGAAGATGTGGAGAAACAGGAAACCTCTTGCACTGTTAGTGGGATTGCAAACTGGTGCAGTCACTCTGGAAAACAGTGTAGAGGTTCCTCAAAAAATTAAAAATAGAACCACCCTACAACCCAGCAATAGCACTACAAGGAATTTATCCAAAGGATACAGGAGTGCTGATTCATAGGGGCACATGTGCCCTTGGTTTATAGCAGCGCTTTCAACAATAGCCAAATTATGGAAAGAGCCTAAATGTCCATCAACTCATGAATGGATAAAGAAGATGTGGTTCATATATACAATGGAATACTACTTGGCAATGAGAAAGAATGAAATCATGCCATTTGCAGCAACATGGATGGAACTGGAAGGTATTATGCTGAGTGAAATAAGTCAGTCAGAGGACAGATATATGTTTTCACTCATATGTGGATCTTGAGAAACTTAACAGAAGACCATGGGGAAAGAGAAGGGGAAAAAATAGTTACAAACAGAGAGGGAGGGAGGCAAGCCATAAGAGACTCCTAAATACAGAGAACAAACTGAAGGTTGATGGTGGGGGAGAGGGGAAAATGGGTGATGGGCATTGAGGAGGGCGTTTGTTGGGATGAGCACTGGATGTTGTACATAAGCAATGAATCATGGGAATCTACCCCAAAACCAAGAGCACACTTTATACTCTGTATGTTAACCAATTTGACAATAAATTATATTTAAAAAACAAAAAGAAACTTTTGGGGTATGTAGATGTGTTCATTATTTTGATTGTGGTGATGATTTCATGGATATATATAAATGCTAAAATTGATTACATTTTATGCTTTTAATATGTTCAGCTTATTATATGTCAGTTAAATAAACCACAAATTTTTTTTGTTTATATAAAAAAAGGACAACCTGTAGAATGAAAGAAAATATTTTCAAACTATGTATTTGATAAGGGGTTAATATCCAAAATATGTAATGAGTTCATACAACTCAATAGGAAACAAAAATAAAAACAAAACAATCCAATTAAAAAATGGGTGTGAAGTACTTAAATAGATATTTTTCTAAAGAAGATACATAAATAGCCAACAGATATATGAAAAGGTGCTCAACATCCCCTATCATCAGAGAAATGCAGATCAAAAACTCAGTGAGATATCACCTCACATCTATCAGAATGACTATTATTGAAAGGACAAGAAATAACTAGTGTTTGTGAGGATGTGCAGAAAAGGAAACTTTTGTGTACTGTTGGTGGGAACATAAATTGGTGCAGCCACTATGGAAAGCAGTATGAAGGTTCCTCAAAAAATTGAAAAAAAAATTACCATACAATCCAGCAATTTCATTTCTGAGTATTTATCTGAAGAAAATAAAATACTAATTTGAAAAGGTATATGTATCCCTGTGTTCATTGCAGCGTTATTTACAATAGCCAAGATATGAAAACAACCTAAATGTCTATCAATGGATGGATGGATAAAAAAGATGCCATATATATATATATATATATACGTATATATATATATACGTATATATATATATGCAATACTACTCAGCCACAAAAAATAAAATCTTGTCATTTTCAACAACATGAATTGGCTTTGAGGGCATTATGTTAGCATAATAGTGAAATAAGCCAGACAGAGAAAGACAAATACCATATGATTTCACTTACACGTGGAACATAAAAAGCAAAGTTAATGAACACACAAAACCAAACCAAACTCATAGATAGAAAGAATAGACTGGTTGTTGCTAGAGGGAAGGGGGTTGGAAGAGTGGGCGAAATGGGTGAAGAGGATCAAGGAGTACAAACTTCCAGTTATGCAATTATTAAGTCATGGGGATATAAGGTACACCATAGTGACTATAGTCAATATTATTGTATTGCAAATTTGAAAGTTGTTAAGAAAGCAAATCTTAACAGTTTTGATCACAGAAATTTTTTTTATAACTTTGTATGGTGACAGATAATAACTAGATTTATTGTGCTGATCATTTCACAATATGTGCAAGTGTTGAATAATTATGTTGTACACCTTAAACTAATATAACATGGGATGTCAATTATACTTCAATAAAAAAATTAAAGCAGAAAAGGATATCATGTTATTATTTGTCACTAGTGCATTTGATCCCACAGGAAAGGCTGAGAGCACAGTTTCTTGCTGTAGAGCACTCATTTCTAGGAAGTAAGTGGACTCTTTTGCATCTACTGGCCCGACACTGGAAACATGGTCTCCTCTGAGGCAAGGTCCTGTGACTAACACACTGCTTCATATCTGTTGGTCCAGTACTTCAGGTTTTATCAGAGGAGATTATAAACTAATGATAAATCTTCCAAAACATCCAGTTCTTCAAATTACGATTTCTTGGGTTTATGTAGAAACAATTAAGGAAATCTGTGAAACAAGAACATAAATCACTAGATGAACATTTGACATTTAGTGAGCCATGATTAGTGATTAGAAAACACTCAGAGTAATGGGTAATCGAAGACTCTCAAAGCAATCTCAAATTATATAAAACTCCAGTTCTGTGGAATGACTAGAAATCTAAATAGAAATGAGCTTTTCTCATTTAAGACATTTCTCACTTGCTGTTGTGAAATTATGGAAGACTGACAATTAGGAACAGAACAAAGCCCCTTCACTAAAGAGGCCCAAACAGTAAATAATGGAAAGAGATGAAAAGCAATGAGAGTAATCAAAGCCTGTAGTTTTTCTGTGCATCACTGAGACTTAATCTATGTCCTTTTAAAATGTTTACTGAGAGGTTTCCTGTGCCAGAGTTTAACCACATTCTTTACTATTTGACTCTGTACTACTCTTTTTAATACTGCCCTTTAACTATAAAATAGTAATTAAACAACAAAGTAATAGAGTAGAAAAAAATTTAGGTCTTAACATATTTATATTAGTCTTAATTAAAGTTCTGAGTCAGTTTATTTGATATAATGATTACTGACGCCTACTTTTGTACTTAGATGGAAGAGCCATAAAAATCACATGTAGGAACTTGATAAACCTGTCTCAAGCAGGACCTCAGAAGAATGAACAACAATGAGCCTTTCCAAATTAAACAACCGGGACCTTGCCTCCTTGGCATTAATTCTTCTGATATGAGTAAGACACAGGCCTCACAGCAGAATGGCAAAGCTCTGAAAGCATTATCTCAAAGGACAAGAATAGAGCATACAAAGATATAAACCAGAGCTCAGAGAACTCCACAAACTGTAAATAGATGAGAGTGTGGTAAATGATGAAAATGTCATTGGAAAGCCCTTGAAAAAATGCCTGGTGGAAGAGTCTAAAACTCATTTCCCCTGATACTGTATAGAGATCTTGTTTAAAGAAGAAAGTAAATAGCTCAAGAAATCACCGGTCAGGAAATGATGAACGAACAGACTTTAGTGTGAGGACCTCCAGTGAGGACCAAGTCCTCTGCAGAAGTCTTCGTCTTCTGATGCTCCTGAGGTGGGGGGACGTGGGTAGGGGTACTTGTCACCTTTCTACTTGTGGGAAGTGATTTATGTCTGACTGCATGCTGGACAGGGGAACTATCTGAAACCTAGGTAGACAGTCATACAAGACATGGCAGGGGCACTTCGATATAAATGTCTAGAAGAGTTGAAAGAAAAAAAAAGATTTCAGACTATCTAGAGCCCTGAAAGAGCCTTCTACCAACTGTTTAGATCATTTAGATCATGGGGTTCTTCCCCAAGGGAATGCCAGAAAATTAAGGAGGTGAAAGTCAAACTCAAATCCTGCTGCAGATCCACTTTTGGAAAACTCTTTGTTCTGAACTCTCATGTTTCATGGGCTGATCCAATCAATGATTTAAGAAGAATGTTAACAAAGAGCAATTAGCTCTACTCGAACATTCAGAATCCAAGAAGTGATGACATAATGACTTTGAAGCCTTCAGTCCTTGTTTACAAAGCAAACGAGACTAATATTCATGGCCTTTGGAAAGATGCTCTTTCATATTTGACACTGAGTGCATCTGATACAAATAGAAAACCTTGAGAAGGTATGAGTCTGCCTTCCTTAGAGGCCATCATTTATTATGTAAACACTGAGAGCCCCTTTGTTGTCCTTGCTGGGTCTGTCCATCAGAGCTACCTTTGCACACACCCAGCCTAGCCAGCTGCCCTCTAGACAGCTGACCAGCCCTTTAGATGGATCTGCAGTCACCTCAGAAACCTTAGGGTCACCTAGTGATTAGCTCACTGGGTCCCTCTGTGCCCTAATGCCATTCTCCTCTGGCTCATGTAAGTGTCCTGTGTTAAACAAGGCTTTCACTCTACATAGACACCTGAGACATCCCTATCTGGCTCACCACTGCCTCCTGGTCTGGTATCAAAGTAGCTTCTCCAGCAGCACTGCAGACCACAACTTACTCTGAAAATCAATCTGAATCTAAAATGTGTATGTCCTGGGACACGTGAGTGGCTCATCAGTTAAGCGTCAGACTTTGACTCAGGTCATGATCTCACAGTCATGAGTTTGAGCCTTGTGTCAGCTCTGTACTGGGAGCCTGGAGCCAGCTTCAAATTCTGTGTGTCCCTCTCTCTCTGCCCCTCCCCACTCATGGTCTCTCTGTCTCTCTTTCTCTCTTTGTCAAAAATAAGTAAACATTAAAAATTTTTTAAAAAGAAATTAAAAATAAAAAATACACTAAAGTGTGTATATCCTACAGTGTTCTTGTGTGTGTTCTGTGGTTTTTTATCTTACCTGAAAAACAAGGATGATGCTGACATCTACATTAGGAAGTATTCATAAATTGAAATTTGTTATCTGAAGAATTAGTCATATCTGTAATAGTGCCCAAGACAGGGCCTTCAACATGGTGATGGGAAACAGATGTGCTGACATGAATGAAATGATGATGCTGAATGATTTTCATTCATTATTAGTCATTTCATTTATTATTAGGTGTGTCATATTTAGATTAGTTGCCAAATTATAGAATTATTCTCTTATCAGCTTTGTTACACTCTCATTCCTTGATGCCTGGAGCAGAATTCTTAAAATGTGAAAAAGGTTCATGTGCTGGAGGAGGAAGAAAGACTTCCTCTATTTGTTCATCCAAATGGCTAATGTACTGAGACCAAGAGCTGGGAATCTAAAAACACTGCCTTCAATTTACACTAAGGAAAGCAACATTAAAATTACATTAAGCATGAACACCCCTGCTGAAGCAATTAAAAAACATTAAAAATTGTCAGGCAAACAGTTACCAACATAATGCAGCAAAAAGATTATATACCTGGAGTCTTGGATCAGGTTCTGGGTGTAGTCCTCGTAAGCCAGGAGATCTTGGGCAAGTCACTGGATGTTTCCAAGTTTCAGTGTCCTCTTCTGAAAAATGTAGATGTTAACCTCACAGGGCTGCTGTGAAGAGTAAATGTGACAATAAATTTAAGAACATTTTGTCAGTGCTATTCAAATAGTCTCATTTTAAAACTTATTGCTTTTAAAGCTGTGTAAATTGCAGGTTGCGACTCTTAAGAATTCTTTACCACATGTGGCAGGGTTCAGAGAGCATCATATGATGCTGATTCACAAATGTCAGCCACATCTAGCTTTGGGGCAGCTCTGGGAGTCTGTGGAGGTGAGCACTACCCTCCCCACATGCTGCTGCTGCTGCTGGGTTTCATCTGTTCTTCCTCCCATTTCTCTTCAAAATGCCACGGCCACCCCCATCAGTAGCACAGACCATACTTTGCACTTAAAGTGGATTCAATACTCTTTTTGTAGTTGACCTCCATGGTTAAGCACCAAGCATAATTAAGCTTCCATATGACAAAGTCTTGCAATTTCCAAAGAACTGACATGTACATTTGAAGATCAGTGTATTTGGAACTTGAGGACTACCTGCGCAATATTTTTTTCATGTACAGACCTGGCATGATTTTTTTCTAAATTAGATAAAGAATATTATGGGACGCCTGGGTGGCTCAGTCGGTTAAGCATCCGACTTCAGCTCAGGTCACGATCTCACGGTCCGTGAGTTCGAGCCCCACGTCGGGCTCTGGGCTGATGGCCCAGAGCCTGGAGCCTGCTTCCGATTCTGTGTCTCCCTCTCTCTCTGCTCCTCCCCCGTTCATGCTGTGTCTCTCTCTGTCTCAAAAATAAATAAACGTTAAAAAAAAAAATTAAAAAAAAAAAAAAGAATATTAGTAGCTAAAGGCAATACCCTGACTAATGTTTAAAGCTATGAACAATAGTAAAATCATAAATTGTGATTCCATTTATGCTTCTGCTGCCAAAGCTTAATCAGATTAGGAGTAGAACAGAGATTCCTCAATCTGATAAAAGTTACCTATAAAACAACCTACAGATAAACATGGTGAAATACCAAATATATACCCCCTAAGTCAAGAAAAAGACCAAGATGTTCACTCATATCACATTCTACTCAATCTTGTAGTGGAGGTCCTAACAGTACAGAAAGTCAAGAAAAAGAAATGAAAATTATAAAGGTCAAAAAGGAAGAATTAAAGGTATCTTTATTTGTAGATGGCAATTGTGTACATAAAAAATTCAAAGGAATTCATATGATGGAACTTTCTAAGGAACTGAAAATGTTATATATTTTTATCTAGATGGTTGATTACATGGGTATATACTCATATAAAAAGTCACTCAGCTGTCCACTTAAGATTTATGAATTTTACTTTATATAAATTATACCTCAAAATAAGCTATAAGGATTTAAAGATAATTTACATTTATCTATAACACTGATACTTTTTAAAAAATTTTTTTTAACGTTTATTTATTTTTGAGACAGAGAGAGACAGAGCATGAACAGGGGAGGGTCAGAGAGAGAGGGAGACACAGAATCTGAAATAGGTTCCAGGCTCTGAGCTGTCAGCACAGAGCCTGACGTGGGGCTTGAACTCACGGACCGCGAGATCATGACCTGAGCCGAAGTCGGACGCTTGCTTAACAGACTGAGCCACCCAGGCACCCCTCACTGATACTTTTTAAAAATGTTGATTTATTTTGAGAGAGAGAGAGAGAGGGCAAGCACGTGCAAGCAAGGGAGGGGCAGACAGAGAGAGGGAGAGAATTCTTAGCAGGCTCCGTGCTGTCAGCAAGAAGCCCAATTTGGGGCTCGAGCTCATGAACCGCGAGATCATAACCTGGCCAAAATCAAGAGTTGGATGCCTAACTGACTGAACTACCCAGGCACCCCATATAACCAATGATATTTTAAAAACAGGACTGCAAATTATTTGACACTCTTCTCTTCAACATGTGGAGCTTAATTCCTTGCCCCTGCAATGTGGATAGGACATGGTGACTCACTTCTAATGAACAGAAGTGATGCTGTGTTGATGTCCAATTCTAGGTCATAAAAAGATGTAGGTTCCACTAACTTCTCTCTCTTAGAATCTGTTTGCTCTGTAGGGAGCCAGCCATTATGTTATGGAGACATTCAAGCAGCCTTGAGGAGAACAGACATGGTGTGGAAATGAGGACTCAAACCAACAACCAGTACCAACTTGCCAGCATTGTGAATTGGCCAGTATGCACGTAGGTCTTCCAGCCTTTGAAACCATCAGATTCCTGAAGCCCTGATCTGCATTTTGACCACAACCTTGTGAGAGATCTGGAGGCAGAACCACTTGATTAAGCTGCTCCCACAAAACTGTAAGAGATATTAATGTTTATTGTTATTTTAAACCAGTAAATTTTGGGGTAATTTGTTATATAGCGATAGATAATATCTGTCTTCAGGGTTAGTGGTTACATTTGAAGGGTATACTTCACAACTATAAATGATTGAAATGTTTGTTTATATCTTATGTTCTAATCTGGAAAACCAGTATTGAGTGCTGTGTATAAGGCATTATTTAAATTAGAACATATTTAGGCCTGATAGTAAAAAGGGCTAGCAATAATACTATGTTATTAAATTTCTAGTTGTCTCTTCCCACTTTTGGACCCCCAATAAGTACAAAGTCTCCACATGTTCAGAATAGGTTTTCTATAGGGGTGATAGGTAAGAGAACAAATTACTGAGTAAGAATGAGAGCATCATAATAAAGTTATTTTGGGGGGAATTTTTCCATAGTAGCAAATCAAGGCACAAAAATGGAGGACCATACTTGGCAAAGTGAAATAATGAGAAAGAAGTAGAAGGAAACTGCCCCGTATTCAGGAAAACTTCTTAGCCTCTAACCAGTTGCATGTTGGGCTCATTATACTAATTTTGTTCTTACAAACGAGATTTCAAGTCCCTATAAATCATCTTGTTTATACTTTTGAAGCATCAAGAAGTCAGGTTGATACTCACTCAATGATAAATGTCTGGTTAGGACAATGCCTAACATCACCACAGCTGCTTCCCTAGCCAGCTACTTGTGCTTATGGGCCCCTCATCTTCAGCTTCCAGAGTTAGTTAGTTTGTTGTTGTTACAAGACACAAATCCTCCTACACACACTGAATGATCACACATAGCAATGCATGGCAATCATTCATTTTGCTTTCAGTGAACTAAGAAATTTAACTCTCAGCATGATGCTATGGTTTGTAGCCCCTTTGCAAAAGGGCTTTCAGATTAGCCCTTTTGACATTAGCAGAAGAAAACTGCACAGATGTTTCCAACTCAGTGTGTCCGTCTTCAATGCCTCTTCTGCAGCCTTTCCATTCCATAATTTCAACAGTAAGTTTGTTAAATGAGCACTTCAAAATACATGATCATGAATAATTTTAAATGATTTAAACTGTAAGTACTAAGAGCAAATAAGCACTTGATGATGGATATTGTAAAAATTTCCCCTCAATAAATCATTAGTATTTTTCTCTACAACTACTTGTGGTTTTCTCAGAGCATTAATTTTTTCTGAAAAGCAAGGAAAAGTTAAAAGAACAGGAATAAATACCTGAACAAGCAGGGTGTTGTTCTCCTTGACCACAGGCATGTTCTTGGTGCCTTTTATACACACAATGTGTCCTTGTGTGAGAACACACACCTTAGGGAGAAAATGAACAGGTATGGATGGTAATATGCGGTGAGTGGAAATTGTTCTTAGGCTGACAAAGTTAAGATTCAACCATAAAACCCTTTATTTCAGGAAATACAAAAACAGAAGCTTTTTATATTAGGAGAGAATTTTATAAGTAGGAATCACAGTGGGAATTAATGCTTAATCATAATCATAGTAACAATAGTGATGGTAACTTCTAAAAATCATGAAAATAACATGATCCCCATCCCCAAATTTGAAGACCTTTCTGCATTAAGTGGAAGTGAGACCATCTTACTTGAGTAAGATGAAGGAACTCTGGAAAGATTTCTTTGTTAAACAAAGGAACTTTGGAAAACATAAGATGGAAGTAGATAATAAAGGATTGAGGGATGTAAGTACACATTGCTATGTTAATGAAGCTAAGTCACTCACATTCAGCTCCAGTTGGAGTTCTGACAGTGGACATGAAAAGAAATGAGCTGTGGCCAAGGGAAGAGGAGGTGAGGGTCACAGGGAGTGTGGTGCTGAGGAGAACACGAGGCAGAGGTGATGAAAGGCAGATTTGTAGATACAAAAAAAGGAAAACCTAATGGGGAGATGGGAGATGCCAGACTGAGGGACATTTTTGGTCACTGGAAACTTTGGCTCAGTGGTGCCAAGGCTGGACAGGGGTGGTGGTGGCAAAAGGACAGGTGTCAGAGGGTTTCAGTCTGTGACCTCAGGACAGGCGCCTCTCTCTCATCGCCTCCTCAGCCAAGAGCCCACGGGGTTATCTAAGCACGCTCTGATCTTGCAGTGGGAGCGTTATGCATTTCGTTCTTGCTTTGATCCGAGAGATTAGTGTGCTCTTTACCACTTTCTCCATGAAGAGGGTGGGGACAGTCAGGATTTAGAGGAAACCCCGGGGGACCTGCCTACCAGATGCTATGCCTGGAGGCAGAGAGCATTCTAGCTTTTCCCCCAAGATAAAGTGAAACGGCAGAAAGCCAGGACAGGAACCAGCTCCCAGCCTGTGTCTGTACAAGGACACTCTACAGTGGACTCAGAGCCTGGGGGACAGTTCTTGGGCCCAGAGCTTTTTAGGGTTTTGTGTGTTACCAGGCAGTCTTGATCACTATGTGATACCTCTTCTCAGACTTTTCATCAGCCAGTGAGTCAACACACATTGAAAAACCAGAGTGTACAATCAGTGCTAAGTGTTCAGTCATATTCAAGGGCTTTATAATCATAGGCCACATTTCTTTCTACTTTCTATGGCTTTGTCCAAGTGCACAGTGGCCAGAGAATCTTTGTTTATACCACTTCAAGGGTTCCATTATAATAGAAGTTGCCTCTGAAAGTGCAGCAGTTAATGTCATATAGAGCAAAATGAAATGAAAAGAAAAAGCCCCAACTGAGAGATATTGGACCAGCTGCTTGACCTCTGAATGTTTTCCCCTCATCTGTAAAATTAGGATACTGTTGTTGATGATGATGTTGATCCCTAGCTCCTGGTGTTATGAATAACACATAAAGTGTGAAGGGTAATGTGTGTATCAGCTGTCCTTGCTGTAACTCGGGGTTGGAGTCCTTGGTCCCATGAAAGCCTAGATCTGCTATTTCTGGCCCACAGCAGGGCTTCCTGGAGGTGAGCATGACGAGTTTTCTGTGAACTTGGTGGGTGCAGACAACCTCAGGTTCCAAGGGAAGCCATCTCCAGACCCCACTGGTTGCCTGATGGATGGTAGGGGCTTCTGTGCAGATATTGTGGGGCAGGATCATGCTTAGTGTCTTGCAGACTTGTGCCAAATAAGCTCTACTTTACATTAGTTTTTAGAAATTACAAACTGCTGCAGAGCTCTAACACTAGACTCAGTTGTTTTAAAACCTCAATAAATAGAATGAAAGGAAAACACACTATTTAAAGACTACCATGTATTTTCTTTTTTTATGAGAGGTAAAGCCCAAATTAGTAATTTTTCTATTTGAGAAAAGGGAAAAAAAAACCCAAAACAAAAAACCCTCTCCAAAGCTGAAGCCAAGATCCTACTCTGGAATGGAGTTTAAGACAATGCAGAATTTTATTGTTTTCTACAATAGTGCCAAGGTGGTCTTTACTGTGGGTAGAATTGCATTTCTTCATTGTTTCATTGATTCATTCATTCACTTACTCATTTAACTAGGATGCTCTGAGCTACTATGTGCCTACCACTCCTCTACGTCCTGAGTTCTGCCCTAATGGAGCTCACTCACAATCTAGTGAGGGGAGCAGACACCAATCAGACAATCATGTCACTCATGCTGGGTACTGTGCAGTCAAGGGGTTGTGTGACAAGGGATGGGCCTGGTCTTGGAAGGCTTCCCTGAATAAGTGACTCAAGCTAAGATCTGCAGGATGGGTCAGACTTGATAGTCAGAAGAGGGTGAGTACTCACTTCAGCAGCACATAGACTAGAACTGGAACAATACAGTGAAGATTAGCATAGTCCCTGTGTAAGACTGACATGCAACTAGTGACATGTTCTGTATTTTTGCATGACAACACAAATGTATTTAATGCTATTCAGCTGTATACTTAAAATGGTTGAAATGGTACATTTTATGTTGTGTCTATTTTACGATAATAAAACAGAGGGGGATGGTGTTGAGAAGGTTCTGCTGCAAGCAGAAGGAAGAGCTGGTAGACATGTCTAGTGAGACATTTGAGAGCAAAGCCAGCAAAGCTGGTCTGTCAAGATTTGAGGGAGGTGGTAGGTGGCCCAAGATGAAGGTGGAGTTGCAAGCAGAGGCATCAAACCTGAATATTGATGATCTGTGTCCTGAAACCAGTGGGAGATTGTGGAGACTTTCATCAGGGCAGTGATGTATTTGTATTTTAAAAAATTACCCTCGGGGTGCCTGGGTGGCTCAGTCAGTTGAACATCTGACTCTTGATTTCAGCTCAAGTCATGATCCCAGGGTCTATGGGACCGAACCAGAGTCGGGCTCTGCGCTGAGCCTGGAGCCTGCTTACAGCTCTTTCCCTCTCTCTCTGCTCTTCCCTTCCTGCTTGTGCTCTTTCTCTCTCAAATTAAAAATAAATAAATAAATAAAAATCACCCTGGGCTAGGGTGGAGACCAAGCAGAGGGGCAGCAGATGAAGATGATCAGTTAGGGAGCTGTCAGAGTTTTTCAGGAGGGAGATACCCAATGCCAGTTGAACTAGGGCATTAGGGATGGAGAAAAGTGGATAGATTTGAGAAAATTCAGAGGGCATATGGCTGAACTCGATGGGTTGCTGAGAGGTGAGGGAAGGTGACCCAGGAGAGATTTCTGGTTTCTTGATAGATGGTGGTGCTGTTGACTGGGACAGGAAGCACAGAGAGAAGGTGTTTGGAGAGGTGGATCACAGTTCTTGTTTTTGACATGATGAGTCTGTGGGCCTTAGGAGCTTTGCTGCTGCCAGTACAAGAGCTCCTCCACATGGGCATTGACCCAGGGTTCACCGAGGCCCACACTGATTTCTGACAGTCTTTGGTGTTACTACCTGGCTCGCAGCACAGTGCTGTTCCCTGAGGCATATCTGTCACATGCCTCACACCACTGAGATACTTCATGAGAAGTATCATGACCACTCCCAAGAGAAAACAGATGGAACGCCCAGTCTGCTTCATTCAGCAGGCTGGCCTGCTCCACTGGGCAGCTGACAAAAACAATTTCTTCTTCTAATGGCTGCTCCCAAAGAAGCTACATTGGCATTGTGACAGAATCTTGACAAAACTGTATGTGGTGTGGGTGGCAGATAAAACAGGGTTGTGTATACACAGCTGGGATGCCATCTGTGTGTCCAACTCTAGTCCTTTAGATCCAAGGATGAACCATCATGAAGGCTTCTGAAATGTCAGCATATCAAGCAGATGCTGGCAATGAATGACTGAAGCAAAGTGTCATGTCTAGTCATGGGCTTGAATCCTTGGAACAGCTGCCTTTTCATTTAATGATTTTGGAAAATAAAAAAACGTACACATTGGAGATCAATCCAGGCAGAAGTAACATTGTATTTTTGAGCTTCTCTCCTTCCTGCCTCTCTAGCCTCTCCATAATCCTGGGACTGTCTCAGACTCATTCTGAAGTAACTCCACTCTTTATTCATGCTCTGCTGATGAAAGATATGTAAAGGCTTCAATTGGACAACCAAATGTCAAGAAAACAACATTTTAAAAGGCTCTAGCTTTAGGACATACCACTTAGGCAACTAACCATGTAATAAGTGCCTATGATTAGTCACACATGCCTGGAGAAGTAAACACTGGCTGGCTTGAATGGCAAATTTGAATTATACTCAAAGACCAAATTCTTCCATGGTATACAAAGGTGTACAGGCCAAATTCTGGGGTAAAAATCAGAAATTGATGCTCCAGAAGTTACTGGTCATAACTGATTTAAAAGTGGATATGAGTATAAGATAAGCCTTACGGTTTAGTGCAAATATGTACTGAGGGAAACTTGTTAAATCTTGGCTGACAAATGTCAATTAAGATGACCTTTATGTGTCCTTGAAAAAATATAATAGGATGCAAGTAAGGGTTACATATAAACAAATATTATAAGCATGACCAAGGAAAGATTCTACTATGAAAACAGAAGGGTGATAGTACATCTGGAGTGTAGGAAAGAGGGTCAAAAGGTGAGAATACATGGGGGTTTGCCTTTGTTCCAGTTCCATACTCACCAAGCACAATTCTCTTATTTAATTTATCTCTGAATGTTGGCTTTGCTGTAGGTGGAAGAATTACCAAAAAACTGGTACAATCATTCTCCATCACCTAATCAAAACAGTCCTTGTTGTAAATTGCTACATTGTTACTCAGATTTATATAAATTCTTTGGTAAATTTGGTTGATGCTAGTCAGTTCCATAACCTTGAAACTGCTTTGATCTTCCCCCTGAGCCTACAATTTGTGGACTGGCAGTACATTTTGAACTTGTCAGCTAACAAACAGTATTTTGGTTTACAAAGAACATTTTGAATTTGACCATTTGGTCTATCTAAAGTCCCATTCCATATCAGGGTTGGTTTAAGTATTCCCTTACGTATGGCTCTTAGACAAAAGCTCAGTCTTTGTAATGTAACTATCCTCTTTTACCTCTTCTACAACATGGTGTCCTAAAGTATGAAGCTTGTTATATAAGGAATTTGCCTGGCCTTTGTCCTTCATTCCTAGGAATGAGACTAACTCCTAGGAATTTCCTGGGTAATAGGAATTCGTTACTCATAAGCCTCTTGGATTGCACCAGAGTTTATCTTAAGATGACTCAGAATGGAGGCTGGTCACCAGAAAGGCCAGCCATGTGATTGCAGGTTTGGCGCTTTGAGCCAGCCTGACCTCCTAGGAGGAGAGAGAAGCTTGATATAGAGTTCAATCATATGACCAACGATTCCATCAATCATGGCTATGTGGCAAAATCCCAGTAAAAATTCTGGACACTGAAGTTTGGTAGAGCTTCCTGATTGGTGAATATATTGATGTGCTGGGAAGGTGATGTGCCCTCATTCCCTGGGGAGAGGGCATGGAAGCTCTGTGTTTATGACTCTTTCAGACCTTGCCCTATGTATCTTTTCATTTGTCCTGCCCTGATTTGAGTCTTTTATTCAATCTTAAAATCTTAAAAACTGTGTTTTTAAGTACAGTGATTTCCTGAACTCCTTGAGTTGATCTAGTGAATTAGTGAAACAAAGGTGGAGAGTTGGGAATGGGAACCTCCTGGACTTGTTGTCATTTGGTCAGAAGTGCAGATGGCCTGGGGATCCCTGAACTTGTGGCTGGCATCTTAGTGGGGACAGTCTTGTTGGGTACCATGCCCCCTAACCTGTGGAGGCTGATGCTAACTCGAGGTGTTTGCATCAGATTTGAACAGAGTTGCTGTACACAAAGGCTGTACTCATGGCAGGTGCAGAGACGTACCTACGCTGCCCTGGTGTTCTCTGGATCCTTTCCGGGCCACATCCCCCAGGTAAGCTCAGTTTCTCTTATCTTCATTTCATTTCTTCATTCATGTCTTTTGTCTCTAGAGGCACATGTGTATTGGGAAAGACTCATAAATATGTAAGTTGACATTTTTGGGTATTGCTACAGCATTGAAATAGCTTATAACTTTTTTAGTAGTTAAAAAGTCAAAATTTCTTAGGAGGTCTGAAAATCACATTTTCAACAACTTATGTCTGTGCATCCAGTATATGGGCTGTTACACAGGATAATGTTGAACCTGAGGGATGCCTATACCCTTCTCTGAAAAATTAATTCCAGTATCAAGCATTGAAGGGGACATAAGGTACTACTTGTGAACACAGAAGCTCTGATGCCTTAAGAAACAAACTTTGGTCAACTCGTCACCCGGAGGAGGCAGAGTTGGGGACCAGCTCTCCCCCCACCCCTCACTACTCGTCTCAGCCTGCCACACAAAATTCCTTGAGAGCATAGTATCTGCTGCAGGCTCTTTTGCTCCATCTCTGGGGTATCTATTATCCTTGGGAGCAGCAGATGCTCCTGTGGCAGCAGCTGCCATTCTCCACCTCAGGCCGGGTACAGATTTCTCAACCCTGGCTGCAGGTTAGAATCACCAGTGAAGGTTTGGTAAAATGCCCACAGCTGTCTCTACCTTCAGAAAATCTTGTTTACCCAGCCTAGGTAATTCTGGGTTCTGCTGGACATGACCTCACAAGGTGCTGTGCCTTACGGTTGCCTGCAGCCTGCTGGTTTGGTTAACACCAGGGGAAAAAGTCCTTCTCTGGCTGTATCTCCTGATGCACCTATGGGCTGGGCACATTCTGTCTCATTCTTAGCTTTTACTACTAGAAAGAGAGGTGTCAGTTTGAAGTCCTTCATCTAGTTTTGCAGTTCTAGCGAAGCATTGCTAAATTAACATTAAGAAAACCCACAACTACATTATTTAATGAGAACTCAACATAGTGCTGAAGATTTTATATGCATTTTCTTTTCCTTAGCCTTGTTGTTGTGAAATATGACACACATACAGAAAGAGTTTACAGAATAAAAATATACATCTGAGAGAATTATCACAAAGCAAACACTCATATAAATGTTGCTTATATTAAAAAAGAAATACAACATGGCTAGCCCTCCAGAAAGTACCTCCCTTCTCACCAACCCCACGTTCCCCATCAAAGGTAGCCTCTACTCTCACATCTAAAGTAATCACTTCCCTGTTCCTTTTGATTGTTCATCACTAAATTTGTCTTTCCCCAGTTGGGTTTTGTCTTGCAGTTTGTGAATTTCACAAACATGGAATCTCACACTATGTGTTCTTCTGTGTTCAGTTTCTTTTGCTGTATATCACATTTGAGATTCATTGTTTTATGCAGCAGAAATTAATTTATCTTTATTGACATATAATGTTCCATTGCATGAAAATAAATCCACTTATCCACTTTACTGTTGAATAGCATCTGAGCCAATTCCAGATTATGATCATTGAACATTCTTGCAGACATTTCCTGATGTACATGGAATTGCTGGGCTGTGGGCCGTGTGCATCCTCCACTTCAGAAGACAATGCTGAGCTATTTTCCAGAGTGGCTGCATTAATTCTCATTCCCACACTATACTCTCAGCAACACTTGGTATTGTCAGTCATCCTCTTGCTAGCTGTGCTGGTGAGTGTGTATGGCAGCCCATCATGGTTTTGCTTTGCATTTCCCAATACAGTGCAGTTGAACGCCTACCTTCTTCTATGTTCATTGGTTACCTGGGTGTCTTCCCCTGAAAAGTACCTGTTCAGTTCTTTTGCTCATTGCTCCCCCCAATTCTCTGCTCATCTCATGACTTTTAGGATATTCTGGATGCAAGCCTTCTCTGTTATACATGATAAAACAGCCCCTTCAATGCAAGACCTGACTCCTCACTCTCCCAAGTGTTGTACTGAGATAAACTGAGGCTGCAATTTTAAAGTAGACCATGTACATTTTCTCAAGTGATCCTTCCAAAATTCCTATGAGGTAGAATTATTGTCCCCATCCTGAGGGTGAGGAAACTTGTGCTTACAGAAGTTAGCTACCGTGTCTAATAAATGGCAGACAGATTAGCTCTCAGATCTGCCTGACTACAAAGCCCATGCACTTAATCCCCAGGCTCTACTAATAGTGACTTTGTATTTGAGTCTTGGTCACATTCCCAGCAAGCAACACTTACAGATTTGTAGGTTTTGTAGATTTCTGTTTCTTTGTTAATCACTCTCCCAGCTATTGTTCCACACAGGATAGATACATATTGACTGTTGCCTATTAATTATTAAATATTTACCTAAATAATACTGTGAATTTAATCCTGGAAAAAGTCTTGGAAGAGAATGATTATTAGGCCACACTTGGTAAGAAGTTAGCTCTGTTAACCTCTTTTACTTTTTTTTTTTAAGCGTTAACTTATTTTTGAGACAGAGATAGAGCACGAAGTGGGGAAGGGGCAGAGAGAGAGACACACAGAATCTGAAGCAGGCTGCAGGCTCCAGGCTCCAAGCTGTCAGCACAGAGCCCGACCCGGGGCTTGAACTCACAAACCCGTGAGATCAAGACCTGAGCTGAAGTCTAACACTCAACTGACTGAGCCACCCAGGCGCCCCTAACCTCTTTTACTTTTTAAATGAAGTTTTAACACTCAATCACTTAGCATGTTCTCCCAATCAAAAGACTTGACAGGAGAAAGACCAGTCAATGAGGATTCAGGTGACATCTTCTGGGACCCCCACGTGTCCGCTCAGCAACACAGGGTGCCTGCTTTGTGCTGCATTTGGGGGCACTTCACTGAGTGCTTGTGGCTGAGCTGGCAGGTGGAAAAGACAAGAGTGATGTCAGAGTCCTGGTGTTTCATCCTATGTTCAGTGTGTGTCAGACACAGGGCAGTGGAAAATAGAGGGATGGAAAAGGCATACCTGGCAAATGCAAACCAAAGAAAGCTGAATGGAAATCCCAATATTAGAATAACTCCAAACTCTGTGATTTATTTGTTGCAGACAGCAAACATTTCCAACCCCATCTGCCACCACATTGCTCAGTCCTGACATTCTCCCAAAGAGGAGTCCTTGCATTCTGATTCATTTTCAAATGGTCTTATAAGAAAGCTTAAAGTTCTTCCCTCTGCTTCTGGGTAAACAATGCCCGGTTGTGACCTGGATACTCTCCTAGGGTGAGGCCAGGAAGAGAAGGTTCAGCTCTGACCTGATTGTGAGTCATTGTCATTGATTCTGTTTTGCACCAAGACTCTATTCACAGCTGTGTATATGAGCAAATCCTCAGAGTCAGATAGTATATGTGTTAAAAAAGAAGCAACAAGCCCCAAATGGAACCTATCCCCCCACCCCCAGCAAACCAAGACTTAATTACAGTTTCAACCTGTCCCAGGAATGTGACCTTTTAACAATCGGTCTGAAATTTACTCATCAGCACTTTGTGAGGTAATCTGCATGATACAAACCCTGCTGGGTCTTTCCTCCCAGCCTGAAACAATCCTTTTGTTTTCTTTTGGTAATAACTTCCTTGCCAGGTCCTCTTTCCAGTAAAAAACCTTCCATTTGTACAACTCTTCCAGTATCTCTGTACTTGCTAGGTAGAATGCTGCCCAATTTATGAATCATTCAATAAAGCCAATGAGATCTTCAAACTTCACTTGGTTGAATTTTGTTTTTTAACAGTGTCATATTAAACTCTGGAGGGAAGAAGGGCACTTGTGGTTGACCTGGAAACAGAAATGGATCTGCCTGAAGTCTCCACTACTGGCGGAGGAGGGAAGACTGACTGGGACAGACGTCCAGGAGGTGGCACTGTGGAGTGTTGGCTTGGTGAACTTGATGACAAAGGGTGCCTGCAAAGTGAATTCTGCAGAAAAAGGTTAGTTGCTTGGTCTAAAAAGTTCAGCTTTCTCTTCCTTTCCCTTTTAAACTAGAGAAAGAGAAGAATACTTACAGAGAAACAGTTTATAAACTGGGGGGAGGAAAAGAATCAATGTTTAAGATGTTGATCCTTGTAAATTCAGTCTTTAGGACTGGTCCTCCCTTTGCAACTCACTCAACTTCCTGCATCGTGGAGCCCCTGGGTAGGGCCTCTGAGGGAGCGGAGCCTTCCTTTGCACTGTATTCCTCAACACTTGAACTGGGTGTATGATACTATTTGAATTTTTAATATAGTGAAATACATGTGCAACTCCCCAACACCTGTTTCATGCTCTAGAGTGACTAGGATGCTTTCACAGACATGCATCAGCCCAGAGCAAGGGGTAGACTCCCTTCCTGCTCCTGCTTTGGGGCAGGGGCCCCAAACCTCTGCTGTGCCAGTGCCCGGGCACACAAGTTTTGACATATCTGTGCACCATCTGTTTTGTTATTTGCTAAATATTTTTAAAAATGTGCTCACTTTCTTTTATTTAAATAAATGCATTTTTAATGAAACAACTTTACATTTCTCAATCAGATTTTATCAATATATTAATATGTATACACATCTTTTAAGCATTTTTAAATATTCAGTTGGTTAAGTCCGACTCTTGATTTCGGCTTAGGTCAGGATCTTATGGTTCCCCCCACTTTGAGCTCCATGATAGCAGTGTGGAACCTGCTTGGGATTCTCTCTCTATCTCTCTCTGCCCCTCCCTTGCTCCTACTCAGATGAGACAGCATAAGGCAGACTGGGGGCAAAGTACAAGCTAGCACACATGCCCTCTCCCACAAGATGGGGTATGTGTAATATTTCTCAGGAGCTCCTGGCTGTCCAAAAACAAAGGAAAGGACAGAAAACAGATGGTTAAACCATTAAGAGTCTCCCATCAGTTTACAAATATCTTAGTACAATTATAAAAAAAAAAAAAAAAAAAAAAAGATGCACTCTTATCAATAGCCTAAAGTCCAGGAACTCCCTACTGTCATAATGTTAATGCTTTGCTAGAGGGAAAAACAACCTTAGCTTGACAATAGCTAGGCCTCCAGTAATCTGTGAGTCTTTATCATATGAAAATCTCTTTGGAAACTTCCCTTTTGACTTTACCTCCCTTAATTCCATAGTATATAACCAGTCACTCTTCACAACTCCAGTGCAGCTCTTTCTGCCCATGGGGGCTGTCCCCATGCTTTAATAAAATCACCTTTTTGCACCAAAGACTTATTCAAGAATTCTTTCTTGGCCATCAGTTCTGAGTCCCACCATCACCCCAAAACCCCATCACTCTCTATCTCAAAAAACAAACAAACAAAAAAAACCCCCACAATTTACTCTCCTGCTCTATCTCTCAAAATAAATATATAAACTAAAAAAAAAAAAAAAGCCTTTGGGGCACATGGATGGCTCAGTCAGTTAAGCATCCAACTTTGGCTTAGGTGATGATCTTGCAGTTCGAGAGTTTGAGCCCTGTGTCAGGCTCTGTGCTGACAGTTCAGAGCCTGGAGCCTGCTTCAGATTCTGTCTCCGTCTCTCTCTGCCCCTCCCCTGCTCACATTCTATCTCTCTCAAAAATATATAAACATTACAAAAAAAATTTTTTTTAAAAAGAAAAAAGAAGCCTTTGACCACAGTTGGTCTGATTGCCACATAGTAGCCACTGGTGAAAAATAAACAAAAATTGAAAATACTCGTTACCAATTGCAATCAAGTAAGGAGACCCCCTCACCCAAGGATTCTAAAAACTGCACCACCTGCCTGGGATTGAATAGGACTTTTAAGGAGCCAGCCCATATTTATTGCACTGGGGTGCTGCCTGAACTTCAAGGAGGTATCCAAAGAGATGAAAAATTTCTCCTTGGGAGGAACTGTTATATATTTGGGGACCAGCCAAAAACAAATGATATTTAAAATACTGACTCCTTGGCAGAAGTTCACAGGCAGGGGCATCTGATCTGTTAAAGTCATCACCTCAAGAAGTGCCCTTCTGAAATTCAATGTACTTATACACATCCCACCATCCTACCCACCTGCCTCTTTCTCAAGGGAGCAGGATGTGTGGGATCTAGAATACTCCATATCTCCATTTATCCCAGTTACTCCAGTATGCACTATTCTAATAAAAAACTTCATTGTAGGGGCACCTGGGTGGCTTAGTTGGTTGAGCATCAGCTCAGGTCATGATCTTGGGGTTCACTAGTTTGAGCCCCATGCTGGGCTCTGTGCTGACAGCTCAGAGTCTGAGCCTGCTTCAGATTCTGTCTCCCTCTCTCTCTGTCCCTCCCCCGCTCACACTCTATCTTTCCCTCAAAATAAAAAAAACAAAAACAAACAAACAAAAAAAACCACTTTATTTTGAATGGAAACATTTCTAAGACTGTAAATTCCAAAGGCACAAAGAAAGGAAAGAGAAAAATACCCTGATTAAACCTCAGCTGAGAAGAGAAGCCCCCCTCTGGCAGATGCACTGTGACCACAGTATACACATGAAGAACCTCAGCAGGGGCTAAAGCCAGTGTGGAGGTCAGAAGTCAAGGTGACCTTGGCTCCCAGCAGACTCGATCTAACTGCTTAAACCACACCCTTCCACCATCACTTCTTGTCAACAGGCCTCCTGCCATAGTAGCAAACAGTAAGCACATAGTGCTCCCTGCCTTGTTGGGGTTGTACTTGGGGATATAAACACAAGTACAAAGAGAATGGAGGGGACTATGCATTTGATCAAGAAGAAAGGTGATCAAGAAGATAAGGCAGTAATGGAAAACGTACACTGTGGACTTTAATGCTAAAATGTTAATAGCTAACATTTATTGCAGACTTTTGATGTTTCAGTGCTGTTCAAACACTTTGCTGATGAAATCTTCACAGCAGCCCTAAGAAGAAGGTATTTTAGAGATGAGGAAACTGAGGCTTAGAGTGGTTAGTGACTTGCTTAAAGTCTTCGGTTTGGAAGGTGTAACCCAGGACTCTCACCTGGCAGCTTTTGGGCTGGCTGGCCTCTCCAAGCCCAGACCACGTGGGACCATTGGAGAGTCCTGATGCATATTAGCATGTTAATGAGTCTGAGAAGTTCAGCAGTAAACACTTAAAATCAAAGTTGTTTATAGTTCTTCAGTCCAGAGTTTCTCATACTTAGTTGACAATAAACCTCCTGTCCCTGCCTTTTAAAATGAGATTATTATTCTGCAAAACATATAAGGAAGTGAGAAAGGCCTCCGTGGGCATCTCTGTGTAGGAATGGGAGGAACGTCCCTTCCCAGATCAGCTGCTGACCTGCCTGTCTCCAAGTACTCCTGTCTCTGGCCAGCCAGGCTCCTGGCATTTGTCAGGCTTGAGATTAGCCACTGAGGCCAGACAACTGGGCAGGATCACTAGGGTGCCACCTAGTCAGGGCCCTGAGGCCAGTGCCTGTATACTGGGGGCTGGGCCCTGAGAAGGACTTTTTTAATTATGAGATAGAGAGACTACAGTGATTTGAGGGGTATGGGAGGAAAAGGAGGGTATATGTATATCAGCTCAAAAAATCAAAGGATACAGGAAATAAAGCTGGCTCCAGAGTCCAGGGACCAAAATAAAACCATCTGTCAACTTTGCTTTCCTCTGTATTGGCTTCATTCTTGGAGAACACTCTCCCTGTGGTGACTGACAGAAGCTCCAGGCTTTAGTGTTGACAGACCCTATAGTTCCAGGCCAGGCCCCAGCCCCGCCTCTCTCTGGACCCATCTGAATCATGGGCCTTCCTGAGCTGATCTCTGGTACTTCTTTGATTTGCCGGGATTGTGTGATGGGCTGCGGTGTGGAGTTAGCTCTCCTTTTTTCACATGAAAGGTGAGTTGAAGATCTGCATCTCCCCTGCAGATACAGTCTGTTTTCTAAGGGTGCGGGTCAGTGGCTTGTCAGGCAAAACCCATAGCTCTGCTATTGGAGGTGAGCAGGGAGGTGGCTGTGAGGCAGGAGGTATCGACTTTATGGGTGATCCTCTTCTTAGAGTTTATCCTATACAGATAATTGGACACACATGCAAAAACAAACAAAAGAACAGCAAAAAAGCCCCAAGAAAGCCAAAAACCCCCCAAGCTATCCATTTAGATAGATAGATTATATTTATTGGAATGTTGCTTATTGTAGTGAAAAGTAGAAAGTCTATCAAAAGAGAATTGTTTAAATGAATTAGTTTCATTTGTTGGAGAGAAAGCATTTCTTACACACTTGAAGATCCTTCTAGCTTGACTAAGAATCAATTTGATATGAGACAGATTAACAGGAGAAAATCATATTTAACAGTGTACATGTGGGGAATCCACACAGACATGGAAATTCCAAAGACAGGCAACATGTTTATATGAGCTAAGGAGAGGGGCAGGGTCTATGGATACAAAGGGGAGGAAGGCCATTAGTAGGAAGGTGAAAGGAGATGTCTAGAAAACAAAGGTTGTTCTTATATAGTTAAGTTCTTAGGTAAAGAGGAATCTCTGTTAATAGGTCTCATCCTGACATAGGCAGGCAGTTGAGGGGGAGGTAAAGATGTTTTCCTGAATCTGCTGGGTTTGATTGCTTTTAAGTCAAAATAATGTTCATGCTGAAGTGGCCCATCTTGGGGCAGCCTGCCCTTGTCCCCTACACATCCAAATATTATGCAACTGACAAAAAGAGGATGTATAACTGTAATTGTCAATTTTTGGATGCCCAAAACATATTGTTGAATGGAAAAATAGCTTACAAAAATTATTTGTGACAAGAGTCCACTTTTGAAAAACTATCTTTTTTAGTTTATATGAATAGAGAGATGTTTGATAGTGTGATAGGGAATGATAGAATTCAGTAGGCAGAAAGGGAGAGTCTAGGGCTTAAAGATTTCTGGGTGAGGAAAAACACAAATTTTAAAACACTTCTTCTGGGAATGTCTGACCTCAGGCAAACTCCCTCAGGTGTAAAGTTCTTCTTAAGAATGTAACAGACACCACCTATTCCCCCTCAGGGTCCCTCAGGAATTTGACAAACAAAAGACCTGAATAAAAATAAGTAGACCATAAAAAATGTAGAACCCAGAAGGAAAGTTATGGCAGTAGACCACCTCTCATACAATAGAAACTAGTTAATCAAAAAGGAATGACTAGTCATTTAGAGTTACCTAGCCACTAAGAGTAGACCCTAAGAAGGAACAAGGAGGAGGTGAAGGGGAATGACCAAAAGCCCTTTAAAACAAAGACCCTTGCCTAAAGTCCTTGGTATTTACTTTCTTTCTTTTTTTTTTTTTTAATTTTTATTCAATTAATTTTAATTTTAATTTTAATTTTTAATTTTTTTTAATGTTTATTTATTTTAGAAAAACAAGCCGGCGATGGGCAGAGAGAGCCAGAGACAGAATCCGAAACAGGCTGCAGGGTCTGAGCTGTCAGCGCAGAGTCTGATGCGGGGCTCAAACTCACGAACCATGAGATCATGACCTGAGCCAAAGTCAGACACTTAACCGACTGAACCACCCAGGTGCCCTTATTTAATTTATCTTTTTAATTTACATCCAAGTTAGTTAGCATATAGTGCAACAATGATTTCAGGAGTAGATTCCTTAATGCCCCTTACCCATTTAGCCCAACCCCCTCCCACAACTGCTCCAGCAACCCTCTGTTTGTTCTCCATATTTAAGAGTCTCTTATGTTTTTGTCCCCCTCCCTGTTTTTATATTATTTTTGCTTCCCTTCCCTTATATTCATCTCTTTTGTATCTTAAAAGCCTCCTATGAGTAAAATCATATGATATTTGTCTTTCTCTGACTGACTAATTTCACTTAGCATAATACCCTCCAGTTCCATCCACGTAGTTGTTGTGAACGGCAAGATTTCATTCTTTTTGATTGCCGAGTAATACTCCGTTGTATATATATACCACCTCTTCTTTATCCATTCATCTGTTGATGGACATTTGGGACCTTTCCATACTTTGGCTATTGTTGATAGAGCTGCTATAAACATTGGGGTGAATGTGCCCCTTCAAGACAGCATCCCTGTATCCCTTGGATAAATACCTAGTAGTGCAATTCCTGGGTCATAGGGCAGTTCTATTTTTAATTTTTTGAGGAACCTCCATACTATTTCCCAGGGTGGCTGCACCAGTTTGCATTCCCACCAACGATGCAAAAGAGATCCTCTTTGTCCACATCCTCACCAACATCTGTTGTTGCCTGAGTTGTTAATGTGAGCCATTCTGACAGGTATAAGGTGGTATCTCATTGTGGTTTTATTTGTATTTCCCTGATGATGAGTGATGTTGAGCATTTTTTTGATGTGTTGGTTGGCCATCTGGATGTCTTCTTTGGAGGAGTGTCTATTCATGTCTTTTGCCCATTTCTTCACTGAATTATTTGTTTTTTGGGTGTTGAGTTTGCTAAGTTCTTTGTAGATTGTGGATACTAACCCTTTATCTGATATGTCATTTGCAAATATCTTCTCCCATTCTGTCGGTTGCCTTTCAGTTTTGCTGATGGTTTCCTTCGCTGTGCAGAAGTTTTTATTTTGATGAGGTCCCAATAGTTCACTTTTGCTTTTGTTTCCCTTGCCTCTGGAGACATGTTGAGTAAGAAGTTGCTGCGGCCAAGGTCAGAGAGGTTTTTGCCTGCTTTCTCCTTGAGGATTTTGATGTCATCCTGTGTTACATTTAGGTCTTTCATCCATTTTGAGTTTATTTTTGTGTATGGTATAAGAAAGTATAAGAAGGTTCATTTTTCTGCATGTCGCTGTCCAGTTTTCCCAGCACCACTTGCTGAAGAGACTGTCTTCATTCCATTGGATATTCTTTACTGCTTTGTCAAAGATTAGTTGGCCATATGTTTATGGGTCCATTTCTGGCTTCTGTGTTCTATTCCATTGATCTGTGTGTCTGTTCTTGTGCCAGTACCATACTGTCTTGATTATTACAGCTTTGTAATACAGCTTGAAGTCCATCGGTATTCACTTTCGAATGCCCCCTCTCTGTAAAGAGAGCTTTCATACTATTCTTACTTTCTAAGCTTATACTCTAATAAACTTTTGCCTGCAGCTCATTTTATTCTGCATCCACCTCTTCATTCTTTGAAGCAGCGAGACAACAAATCCCGGATATTGAGGTAAAAAATCTGGCAACAAGTTTTTAAAATATTAGCAGTGTTTATTGTTGGGTGGGGGGCTTTGGGTAATTTTTATAAGCTTTTGCTTTTCTAAATTTTTACCATAAATATGTATATTTTTGTAATTGGAAAAAAATGCCATTTTTTATTATTCAAAGAAAACTCATTATTTTCTAAGCTAATATAAGATGCCTGGTGTGAGAGAATCCTATTGTTTTCCTTTGGAATCTGTATGTTCTCAAGGAGCATATTGGCGAAGCAGGGGCTGAGGGGATTGACTGGAGCTCCTCCTTCTTCTTCCATCCTTGCTGTGGTGGTCTGGAGAGGCCTGGCTCCATGCCTCCCTTGCACTTTAGCAGTGCTTATCGTGCTGGGGGAGGGGCCCACCTGAAAGTAACCCTCCAATTTACCCAGCAGTCTTTGGGTGTTGCCCATCTCATCTGATGACTAGGACAGTAAGTCTTTCTAACCAGTGTCTCTCTTCCTCTCCCTTCTCCTCTCCATTTATGATAGCTCTCATGCAAAGCCTCCAAGTGCCATTGTGTCTCCTGGCTGGGCACACCCATTTCAGCTTGTCTGTATCATAAACAGCACAAGGACTTGGGTACTGGGCTGGAAGTCAAGGGCTCTTCACAGTTTTAACTTTGAATTGCTTTGTGAAAAATACACTTTGTGTTCTAATTTCTTCCTTCACTAATAATCATTTGTCCAACAGACAAAAGGATCTTTTATTACTACTCATTGGCAAATATAAAGCTGTGGTTTAAATTCAGTAAAGCATTTTTTGAGCAGCTGCGCTCACCTCTAAATTGGCGCAATTCAAGATTTTGCTATTTTTCAGTCTATATCTCTGCAAGGTTATTAAAGGAAAAGTGCTAATTAATTTCAAAATAAAAAGCTACAACTTTAAAGGTATTTACCTTGAGACAGGGCATGAGGCAGATTTGCTGCTGTGTTTTTCCCAATATTTCATCACTTTGACCACACTATTATTTGTACTTCCACTCACCTTGAACAGAATGGAGGATCACATAGGGGTATATTTTCCAAATCAGGCTGTTTGCATAATCATAGTTTTAACAAAGACAATCCCTAACATCTGTAGAGTGCATTCTCCACAGGGCTGCCAGGGTTGTTTTACTCAGTTACTAAGACAAGTTCTTAGCAAGTTACTGCCCTGCTTAAAAACGTTTGATGAGTCTCCATTGCCTTTGTGCTAAAGTCCAAACTCCTTAGCCAGCATTTCAAGAGCCTCCCACTTAACCTCAACCTACCTCTCCTTTCCCTCCCTCAACTCCCCTGCTGACAGCACAGTCCATTCTCTCTTTCAGGATCTGATCTCACCCCCTCTGTGAGACCTCCACACCTCACTGAGGCTGGACCATTCATAGCACCTCACATGCCCTTCTTATGGCCATACCACCCTGACTCAGTTTCCCCCTTGTTTGTTGAAGTATAATTCAATAAACAACCTCTGAATTCACTTCCTGCTACTTCTCCTTTAATCTGTTTTCCCAGTTGCAATCAAATGATCATTTAAACTTGCAGGTCTGCCAAAACCACTGCTTATATTGAAGTATAATTGACAAGTAAAAATTGTATATATTTAAGGTACACAACGTGATGTTTTGATACATACATACTTTGTGAAATGGTTACCACAATCAAGCTAATTAACATCTCCATCACCTCACATAAACCTTGTGTGTGTGTGTGCGTGTGTGTGTGTGTGTGTGTGAACACTTAAAGTCTTTTCTCTTAGCAAATTTCAAGTATACAATCCAGTGTTATTAACTACAGCGGTTGCCAGGGGCTGAGCAGTGTCAGAAATGGAGATGTTGGCCAAAGGGCACAAAGTTTCAGTTGTGCAGGATGACTAAGTTCTGGTGATTTAATGTACAGCCTGGTGACTGGCTTGGTTTTAACCGTTTGTCTTTTCCACTAGATCCTATGCCCTTTGGGAAAGCTGTTTCCCAGTCTGGCTAATTATCGTGATCTCCTGGAAAGCTTGATAAAAATACAAAATTTCCAGAGTCCCACACCAGACCAACAGAATTAGAATCTCTGGGAGTGGAGGTGCGCCTGGGTGGCTCAGTCAGTTGGGCGTCCAACTTCAGCTCAGGCCATGATATCACCGTTCCGGAGTTTAAGCCCTGCGTCAGGCTCTGTGCTGGCAGCTCAGGGCTTGGAGCCTGACTGCTCAGAGCCCGAGACTGTTTTGGATTCTGTGTCTCCCTCTCTGTCTCTGTCCGTCCCCCACTCGTTCTCTGTCTCTCTCTCAAAAATAAATAAACATTAAAAAAAAAAAAGAATCTCTGGGAGTGGAACCCAGGGATCTATAAATTAAAAAAAGTGATTCTGACCAGCAAGCAGGCTTGGTTACTACTGCCCCACATGAACCATGATCCATCCAGCCTTCCTGATGTGACAGCCCAGGTGGTTGGCAGAAGGGCAACGCACAGCGACCCTCCGAATGGGAAGCTACTGGTATCCCTTCTGTTACTCATCATGGCCATCCCCAATGTCCAATTGGCACTGATGAGTCAAAATAAACCCATGGGGGCAAACTCGGGGATATTTTCTGGGGATGACCCCCAGGACAAAAAAGAAACCTTATATCCAGCTGGTGCCACGCCTACCTGCCCGTCCTCTACCTAAAGGAAGGATAGCCCCGTATATTTCCCAGCTAAGGAGGGGGACAAATGGGTTCAAAATCCCCACTCTAGCAACAAAGGAATGTATCCATGGATACAAGTTACTCCAGCCCCTAGGCCCACTTGGCCCCCAGGAGGCATTCCTAATGATAACTGGATCTGGTGGGTTAAGGTACAGAATGGTTCATTAGTTCCTAGGTATACCTTGTCTCTCTAGGAGCGCATAGGGCGTGGATTCCCAGGGCCCTCTTGGCTCCCTCCCGGCACCCCAGACCAAAGCGAATACTTTTGTTCCTTGTACCGCAAATAGTTCAAAGGAACAATTAAGAAGTCATGTCCCTGTAAACGTTCCACTTGAGGTGTTGAGAGTTAGATGACCTTTCGTGAAAATAGCAAAGCAAACGCTTTATAAACTATAAATAAACATAGATACATAATGAAAGTAGTATGAAGAAATTAATCAATAAACAAAAAAGCAGGATGAAACGTTACAAAGAAATAAGCATGAAGTTCTTTAATGGGTGATTACACAAAGGAACATTTTTAGAATCAAGTAAAGCCGAGAAACATAGATGACGCATGCTACAAGGAAATTGCTAACACATATAATGCCACGCTTGCCACAATAAAGTCGCCAGTCTAACACACTGCTGTTGTCTGTGTCCATTTGTTATTCTCGCCGACGCCATTCATCCTTCGGGGACCCCTGGACCTGCTGGAGCTGGACTCCGGCAATTTTCTGTGAGCCCAGCCTAGTGAGAGCCAGGAAGAGATAGGACGAGGAAGAGAGGTGAGGTACATAAGGTCTTGCCTTGTACCAGGTCCTGCTCTACATGCTTTTACATCTGCTCATTTAATCCCAACCACTGTGAGAAATGGGGGATAGTATGCCCATTATTATAGATAAGGAAAGCATAGCTCAGGGATTTCACCCTTGTTCCGAGGAGGTAGGTCTCCAGTGGTGACAGATCCAGCTGTGCTCTCTCTGAGCTCATATTCTTTTTACTTAACCCATGTTAATTAAATGTTAGTTAAAATAAGTTAACATTTATATTTTTATAATCTCCATTCCTTGCTTCCCTACATTCAGTTAACTGGCATGACCTGTCCACTCTATCTGCTCAAACCTGTTCTTGGCCATGTAGACATTGGAAACAATCTGTTAATTCACTTCCTGCCACTTCTCCTTTAATCTGTTTTCCCAATTGCAGTCAAATGATCATTTAAACTTGCAGATCTGCCAAAACCACTGCTTAGGGTATGTTTCACCACATATAAGGTTTTCATTTTTACATAGACAAATATGTCTACTTTTTCCTTATAGCTTTGAGGTTTTCAGACTTGATAATGGATGTTTAAGCAAGCCATCCCTGCCTTCTAGACTGCTAATGCAAATGATAATCCATGGGTCAGGTTTTATAATGTATAGTTTATACACATTGACTTAGAAAGGCAAACCTTAGAAAAATTACAGTCTGACTAAATAATTCACAGATGAGGAAATTAAACTAATAAACAAACAAGTGAAAAGAAAACCCCAACACTAGTGGCCAGAGAAATCAAGTGACGTCATCCCTCAGATCAGAAAATACAAAGAGCAGCTATGACACTTATTCCTGGCAGTGATACGGGGAGAAGGGTGAACTCTTATTGACTGCTTGTTCAGATGGGTATTTTGCCAGCCTGTCTGGAAAGCATTTTATAAGTAGGAACTGCAATACTGTTTGTTCTCATTTCCCATTCCTGGGAATATATCTATTTTCTAGCATAAAGCCACTAGAATAAAGGACTTTTGAATAAGAATATTTGCTGCTTCATTGTTTGAATGATAAAAACCTGAAAATTATGTGACTGTCCATCTCTAAAAGAATTGTTGACTTTATTATGGAACATCCACATCAGGGTATAATATGATCCCATGAAAAATATGAATTGGAGCTAAATTGACCTAGAAGCATTTATTTTATGCATTGATTTATCTTTATTTAAAAAAAATTTTTGTTTTTAATGTTTTATTTATTTGTTTTGAGTGAGAGAGAGGGGATGGGGAGGGACAGAAAGAGAGGGAGAGAGAGAATCCCAAGTAGGTTCTGCACTATCAGTGCAGAGCTCAAGGCAGGGTCATATCCCAGAAAACCTGAGATCCTGACCTGAGCCGTTACCAAGAATCAGACACTCAACAGCTGAGCCACACAGGTGCCCCACCTAGAAGCATTTATATGAGGAATGGTTGAGTGAGGAAAGCAAGATGCAGAAAAGTGATCTTATTTTGTAAAACATTACTACACAAACACATTCACACAATGCCCTTTAGATGTAGAGTGTGTGTGAGTATGTGTGTGTATGTGTATGTGTATGTCTGTGTGAATGTGTAAGTAAATGTAATTGTGAATGTGTGTCTCTGTATACAGCCATGTGAACATGGAGAAAATACAGGAGGACTCAAACCAGGCTATTAACATGGGTTACAGGGTACAGGGGTGGCAGATGGTAGGGAGTGCAGAAAAAGGGAGGGGACAAGTTAAGACGGTGAAAACAAAGGAGAAACAGTTAATAAAAGCCTACCAACATGTATGGTATAATCATTTATGCACTTATATGAAAGTATATATATGTGTGTATGTGAATTACAAAATTCGAAAAACTTAAAAATATAAGTCTAATTATTTCATTCTTCTACCTTAAAACCTGTGTCAATGGCTCAATCCAGAACTGAGAATCTTTTTTTTTCTTTTAATATTTATTTATTTTTGAAAGAGAGACAGAATATGAGCAGAGGAGGAGCAGAGAGAGAGGGAGACACAGAACCCGAAGCAGGCTCCAGGCTCTAAGCTGTCAGTGCAGAGCCCAATGCAGGGCTCGAACCCACGAACTGCAAGATCATGACCTGAGCCAAGGTCAGATGCTCGACCGACTGAGCCACCCAGGTGCCCCCAGAATTGGGAATCTTTAGCCTGGGCTCTAGAGGCCACTGCTCATCTTTCCACCCTCCTATAAAACAGTTCCTTCTTCAGTCTGTGTCACAGACACACATTTTCCAGTTCTTTACTTCCCTGTGAATTCCTAGTCCCCTCTGCTCTGCAGTTCAATGCTCCTCTTGGCTCTTCACATGTGCCATTCTCCTCAGTCCAGGACATTTGACCCCTTTTCTTTTCGCAGATGGACTTTTACTCATTTTATAGGTCTCAGCTTAAATAGCAGTTTCCCAGTGGGCTTTCCCTGAACCGCCTATGTTCAGGGAAATATGTATTACCATACCTGAATCCCCTAAGTATTCCCATAGTTCTCTGTCCTTACTAAAATTGTATTTTATTATTAACCTCTTTTTCCAAACATTGCTCAGATTTTTCCCAGCTGTAGTTTACTGCTTATATTTTATACCCAAATTGGAGAAGAGCCTGTAGCAGGGGCCTGGATCTTATAACTATGGGGATGTGAAATCACCTCTCCAACCCTCTTGCCACTCCATGGCTCTCTTAGCTGTGAGAAGCCCTTTTAGTTTTCCAAGGAAAGCAGTTTATGCTACTATATGGCATTTATGAGGGATGGATGCCTTCCCCAGCATTGTCTCAGATTATCTTCCCAGGATCTCTCTGGCCATGTGCATTCCTTGGTGCTCAGGACTCCTCTCTCCGTCCCCCAGAGAGGAACCATGGGAAGAAGAGCCCTAGCTACTGTGACAGATAGAACCTCTCCCACCCTGCGGTCATGCTCTGTAACTGAGAAGGGGCTACAGTGAGGGTGACTGTAAATTCCAGAATGTATCTGGGGCCAGCAGAGCTGCTCTAGCACCAGAGAGCTAAACAAGACAGGCGTGAGGGAGTTAACACAGGGCACATACCAGAGAGGGCAACCACGTTTATTAAGCATTATTTTATTTTCATTGCATGTTTCTAGTTAAAGATGTTTATGAGAAAAGAATTCATATGAAGAGAAGGGAAAAATAATTAGTTCAGTTCATTTTCAAACTGTATTGTTTACCAGTTATTTTCATAATAATAGCTATATTCGCAAAAAGCAGTGACAGGAAGAAAAGATTGACTCTGTTTTTCTAGAAGACCCAGGGAAGCCAAATTCCTATCCAGATCATCGCCTTTGGTAAGCTTAGATCAAACATTCAGATTTCAAAATGAAAAGAAAATGTGGAAATAAATTACACTACTTGGATCATTGAAACCTGGGGAGTGCTAATTCTAAGAGCTTTTTATATTAAATAACCTGAGCTTCCCTGTCCCACTGGCGGTCACCCTGTCCATGGCAGAGAGGATTGAGTTGGATAATGACTCCCATTAGCACTGGGGGAGTTTTCACATGTAAATCCCTTACAAATGGGAAAGCAAATAGAGAGTGTCCTGCTTAGTAAATCAACATAACTTGGGTGTTAGATTTTTCTCCTAGAAGAGTGCCCTTGGTGGCTTGTTATCTTTGAAGTGGATGAAGCAGGAGGCTCTCAGCCCACCGTATTTGCCTGCTTTTTCTTCTCATCAGGATTGTCCAGCATCTGTAGCCTTTTCTCCAGTCTCTGCTTCCATTCTTCTCTGAGCCTGAGGAGAGGAAAAATACAAATGCTTACTGCTTTTACCTCCACATCTGATGGTCCAATTGAAGTCTTTTGTTTTTCTAACAAATATTTTTGAGAAACACATGGCTTTTACAAATTAATGAAGAAATCAATAGATAAATGAGCAAAGTCTATGAATATGTGCTTTTATAATTTATTCCTTCCTAAATTGATTCAATATAATGTCAAACAAAATCCCAGAAGGACCTTTTGGTAGATATTGATAAACTTTATATAGCAAGGCAAAAGAAGTAGATTAGCCAAAACAATTTTGAAGAAGAAAGCTGGAGGACTCACATTACTTGATTCTGTGACAAGTATAGCAAGACAGTATGGCACTGATGAAAGAGCAAACAAATAAATCAGTGGAACAGAATAGAATCCAGAAATAAGTATGTGCAAATACAGCCAATTGATTCTTGACAAGAGGCAAAAGCAGCTCAATGGAGAGAGGATATTTTTTTTTAAAACAAATCGTGCTGGAGCATCATACGTTCATATTCAAAAAATGTACTTTAGTCTATACTCCACATCTTATACAAAATGAACTCAAAATGGATCACAGACCTAAATATGAAATGTAAGACAAGAGTCCCCTCCCTAAGAAATGTTGTATGAAAAGACCTCTAGATAAGGGAAGGCAACCTGGCTATATGTGTATGTGATATCCCTCACGACTCTGTAACATGAGACCAGCCAATCAGATTATGTCTTTACATTACCCATATATGGGAGACAAAGAAGTAGAAAATTAATAAAAGGCTACACTAGGTGGCATTCGAGGCTCAATTTTTCTAGTAGGAACCCAACTGAGACCATGTTGGCATGAATAAAGTTGCTTCCTGGGAAGAAAGGCCAGAAAGGTGTCACTAGTTTCTGTGCAAGAATCCTGCTGTCAGCTAAGGCTTCTAGAAGATAACCCCACAAAATAACATATTCATTATTTCCCTTGGATTAGGGAAAAAAAAATCTTAGATACAACACAAAAAGCATGATTCATAGAAAAAAGAATATTTGGGGGTATCAAAATTAAAAATTTGCTCTATGAATGATACTGTAAAGAGAATAAAAGGCAAACCATAAATGAAGAAAATATTTGCAAATCACATATCTGTTAAGGGACTTGTTTCTAGAATATATAAAGTTCAAACTGAATGATAAGAAAATAATGTAGTGGGTAAAAATTTTGAACAGATATTTTACCAAAGAAGTTGTATGGGTGGCAAATAAGCACATAAAAGTAGTGCTTAACATAATTAGGAAAATGCAAATTAAAACACAATAAGTTATCACTAACCTCATAGAATGACCACACACACACAAAGGAAAACAAATAAACAATGACCCCCCTCAACCCACTCCATCAAAAAAACTCCAACAAAATTAAAAAAAACCCTTACAACTAAATGCAGATGAAGTGTTGGTCAGGATGCTGAGTAACTGAAAGTCTCTTACATTGCTGTGGAAATGCCAAATAGAACAGTAATTTGGGAAAATAGTTTGGCATTTACCATATGACCCAGCAATCTCAGTCTTGGGTACTGACTCGAGAGAAATGGAAACTTGTGTTCCACAGAAATCTGTATGTCAATGTTTACAGCAGTTTCATTCAAATCATCAAAAACCATAAGTAACCTAAATGTCCTTCAAGTGGGAGTGGATCACCAAACTGTGATACATCCATATAACAGAATGATAAGGAATAGTCAGCTGACACACACAACAAGAATTAATCCCCAATACATTTTGCTGAGTGAAAAACGTCAGACTGAAAAGAATACATACTATATTTTTCATTTATTACACTCTGGAAAAAGCAAAATCATAGGGATGGAGAACGCATCAGTGGTTGCCAGGGGCTGGAAGTTGGCAGAGGAAATGACCATAAAGGAACAGCATGAGGGGATTTTTCAGAGTGACAAAACCATGTCATATCTTGATTGTGGTAATTATATGACTCTAAGCACCTGTCAAAACTCATAGAACTGTACATACATGAAAAGAAGTGCATGGTGCTTATAAATCAATTAAGAAAAAATCTACAGTAAGATGGGCAGAGGATATAAATTGGCTGTACCAGAAGAAGAAATCCAGTTGTTTCCTATACATATAAAAAGATCTCAACCAAACTTATAATTAATTAAATTCAGTTTAAAACAGTGAGATGCTATTTTCACCCATCAGATTAATAGTGATTAAGAGTTTGACAATACACAGCGTGAGCAATCTTTCCACCTGGCACTCCCATACTCAGGGTGGGAGTTTAAATGAATACAACTTCTCTGCAAGACAAGAAATCAAGAACTATCAAAATTAAAAAAAACCAAAAAAACAAAAAAACAAAAAAAACCAACTCATCTTTTGACTTTTTAATTTTTATGAACATATCCCATAATTCTTGTCCATGTATGCAAAAATGTATGTGCAAGTATTCTTATTACAACATTGTTTGTGAAGCTAGAAAACAAAAAACAACCTAAGTGTTCTTTGATGTGATTGGTCAAATTAATTGTTAACATCATTGTAATGGAAAACATTTGAAGAACTGAATGTGCTGATATTGAAAAACTTCCAAGTAATTTAAAAAAGCAAGGTGCAGAAGTATAGTCTCATCTTGCATAAAAATATAGCACACACATTTATTTGCTTATTCATTTTGAAGTTTTTGGGAAAGATATACAAGAAACTGTTGATGTCAGCTTTCCCTAGAGAGCAAGTCTAGGAGCCCAAGTAAGAAGGAACTCCCTTCTAATTATATATTCTTTTGTGATGCTTGGTTAAAAAAAAATGTGCTTGTGTTAGTTTCATAAGAATAAAAACAACCACAATGAAAAGATTGGGTAAATGGTTTAATTAGTTTGATAGAGTTGCCATAACAAAATGCTACAGACTGGGGGTCTTCAACAACAGAAATTTATTTGGTCCCAACTTTGGAGGCTGGAAGTCCAAGATCAAGGTGTCAGTAGATTTGGTTTCTCCCAAAGCCTCTCTCCTTTGCTTGCAGATAGCCTTCTTGCTTCACTCTCATGTGACCTTTTCTCTGGTGTGTGTGCATACCTGGTATCCCTTTGGGCATCCTAATCTCCTCTTTTTTAAAGGACATCAGTCAGATTGGATTAGGGCCCACACTAAAGGTCTCATTTTAACCAAGTCACCTCTTTAAAGTCCTTATCTCAAAATACAGTCACACTCTGAATGTGTGAAGGTACACAATTCATTTCATAACAATGCTAAAGCAAAGTAATGCATGCTTAACGCAGGAAGATCAGACTATATAATAAAGAATTTTAAAAAGTTGGATTCAGTCTTAATTTTTTCACTCTTACAAATAACCCTAAAATGAGTAATGATAATACTTATTACTCTTTTCATATACCTATTTTCCTCAGAGGGATTCCTGGAGACAAGTAATTTAGAGGGTATAAATATTTTGAAGGCTCCAGGCACCTATTGCTAAGTTGGCTTCTGGAAAGTTCTCACTTAAAACTCTGCTCAATTATGGGCCCAGGAAAGAATGGAAAGAATCTGGAGTGTCATCCTGTTGTTAGGTGTAGTTGTTGCTTAGCTACATTAGCAACCAAAGATCGAAAGTTGAAATATTGAGAGAAGAATGAGGGTTATGGAGAATAATGATAAGACCTACCCTCACTCTACCTTAGATTAAATTAAGGTAATGGACATAAAAATACAGTTTGCTTCTTTGAAAGATGAGATAAAACATAGAATGGCTTCTCTCTCATAAGCAGGCAACTGCCTCAGAGGTCCTTGCATGGTTTATCTAAGAAGTGATGATTTTCTGGGGTGCCTGGGTGGCTCAGTTGGTTAAGGGTCGGTGACTCTTGATTTCAGCTCAGGTCGTGATTTACCAGTTCGTGGGTCCGTGGCTCTGTGCTGACAGTGAGGAGCCTGCTTGAGATCTTCTTTCTCCCTCTCACTCTCCCCCTACCCTGCTTGTGCTCTTTCTCTCAAGATAAATAAATAAACTTAAAAAAAAAAAAAGAAGGGATGATTTATTGAGCTTATATAACCTGTTGATATCACCTATTAGTAATTTTCATAAGCTATATTTTCCATTATACTTGTTAAGTATGCATCTTAATTTGTAACCAAACTGCTGCCTTGTTATAAGCGTCTCTGAAAGTTTCTATAACTGAATCTTCCTCCAATGTACATGACTTGTCACTGAGATCTTTTAAAGCTCACTAATAAGGACTGCAGTCTGTGTATTTCATGGAACTCAATGGACTTTTTAATATAATGTGGATACATTCATTAATTAAAGGAGCTTTAACTTTTCTTGGGTATGATGGGTGTAAAAATGCACCGCTCAGAGTTGCTGCTGTGGGGAGCATCCACTTCCTTCCCTTTCTCTTTCCTGGAGGTTGGACCTATATCACCTTCTGATGACTCTCCTTAACTTCTCAGTTATAATTACAGGCTGATCATTTAGACTTAGGTGTCCATATAATTTATCATCTAAACTGAAGTACTTTTTTTTTTTAAGTTTTTTTAACATTTATTTTATTTGTTCATTTACTTATTTGAGAGAGAGAGAGAGAGAGAGAATGAGAAGGGGAGGGAAAGAGAGAGGGAGACAGAAGATCCAAAACAGGCTCCTTGCTGTCGGCACAAAGCCTGATGTGGGGCTCAAATCCGTGAACCCTGAGATCATGACCTGAGCCTAAGTCAGATGCTTAACCAACTGAGCCACACAGGCACCCCACTTTTAAAGTTTATTTATTTTGAGAGAGAGAGAGAGAGAGAGAGAGAGAGAGTGCTGAAAGGGAAGATAGAGAGGGAGAGAGAGAGAATCCCAAGCAGGCTGCACACTTTCAGTACAGGCCCAATGAGGGACTTGAACTCACGAACTGTGAGATCATGACGAGCAGAAATCAAGAGTCAGATGCTTAACTGACTGAACCACCCACGTGCCCCTAAATGGAGATACTTTTAAAATGAAAAGGGAAATTATGATCCATAACTGTAACAAAATGATAGACGTACACCTGGACTGCCCCAACAAACCAGGAGGTTTAGTCCTAGTACCTACACTGCATTTGATTTTCCTCAGATTGTCTCCATCAGTTATTTGCAAACAGTTTTCAACTTCTCTGTGGACCACCCTTATTCCTGTTGTGTTGCTTCTTTCTGGCCATTGTCAGAGAGGGTAAGGGGCTTTCCAGTTCTGAGGTCCCTCATCTCGCCTCATGATCTCGCCTCCAAGGCCTCTGCTAGACACACCAGTTGCCAGGATAAATTGATTCTCTGCAGCTCTGGCTGAATTCCTCTGTCAGTGAACCTGCAGGAGAGTGTGCTAACAAGCATGTCCATGGTGAAACACCTGTTTGCACTCTACCCTGCTTTGCCACAAGTCTTGCTAGTCAGATCTGCCGAGAAGAACATAAAGCAATATTGATTTTGTTCTATCGGCAAAGGTGTTGGTGGGAACTTTTAGGGTTTTTGTCTTTTAGTGTTCACTCTGAATATTTCTGTATTGTTCAAGAGGCTTGAATTTGCCTTTATAAGTGGAGAGTAGAATCAAAAAAGAGTGTGAGTATTATGTATGTGTGTCCAGTGTACTTATGTATAGTGGAGTATGGGAGATATAGACCACAGGGATAGAATAGGGACTTCAGGGTTTATGATATTCACTGGTCTGCAAGTGTATGTTGGAAGGTACACTCTTACTCTGTTTCAAACTATTTTCTCAGATCTAAACAAATATTCCAACGTTCTGCTCTTGGTATGAAAATAAATCTGGGATATTTAACAAAAATAATAACAAAACCACTAGGTTTTGGGTCTTTTTTTCACAGCTGACAAGGGAAATAGCTCTGGTTAATGAGACTCCACAACAGAGGAGCAAACAAACCATAGGAAGCTGCCTCTACTTCCTCACTCCTTAAGATTTTCAATGCAGAGGCTCTGTCCACTTCTTTAACATTTATTTGTGGGACACAATGATGAAATGTTTCATGATGAGCACATTTTGAAGATTTATTCTCTTGGTTATAGAGGGGAGAGAAAACTGCACCCACTTGGAAGGGGGTCATTTCTGAGGCACATGGGAATCTGGAGAATGATTTGTTTAAACATGTATTTTAACATTTTAAACAAAATTGTTTAATTATTTGTAAATTCATTTGTTCTATGACCATTTGCAATCAGTTGCCTTTTTTATAACTTCATTTTGCCTAATTAGAAAATGGCACAGAATCGTTGTAGAAACTTTGGAGAAGCTAGGAGAGCTCATACACACAAAATCTGCCATTCTGCCAATCAAAACTAATCACTCAGTATCAGCATATTTTCTTTTAATATTTTTCTTGTATATACAGGTGGACTGTGTATGTATTTCGACAAAAATAAAATGATATCACAAATTATGCTTTTAATCCCATACCTTGAGGGTTCTGGACGGGAAGATGCGGTATAGGGTTCATGATGGGATTTGGCTTCCTGGCTTGTGGGCCACGACTTGGGGGCAGAAGATGGCATGAACCACACAACTGATTTTCCTCACTCTCCTGGAATCTCCAGGACTGGATGCTCTAGTGTGTGACTCTTCTAGCATCTAGAAAAGCCCGATTTTGCTTGCTGGATAAATAGGAATGTAGCTGGAATGATGGCAGAGCTCTTCTTTGGCTAGGAGAGAAGTTATTTCCCCTCAGGGGTTAATCAAGATTTTTAGAAGTTGATGTTGGTTCAACACATGTGAACTACACATGTTTTCAGCTCAGCATGTTCAGAAACATGGAGACATAGTGCCTCGCTGGCCAGCAGAATATTTAGCTGCCACTCCACTTGTGAGTGGGTGTCTTAGCAAAATAGACGACTTGACTGAGCTGTTCCCATTTTAGGGACAGAGAACCCAGATAGTCTCTGAAAAGTTGAGTTGATCTGTCTGCTCCAAGGCTCTGCACATGTGAGAGCAGGTGCTGGCTCTTTTTTTCCAAGTGATGTTGACACATGTGACACATGTCTTCTCACATAAGGATATGTTCTCCTCTCCACAGATTCCTTTGGCTAGAACAACAAGTTTACTTGCCAAAGAGGGGAATACCATCTTTGCCTTCTCCCAAGAATATTAATAAGTATCTTCCCAAATGTGAGATCTCTCATAGTTCTGTTCTGTTGACTTAAATTTAGTGTACCTCATGTGCTGGGGATTACAACAGAGGCAAGGTGGGGGAAAGATTTTTTCAGTTTATCAAGATATAAATAATAGAACTTCATTTTTGTTTATATACAAAAAAGGCTCAACCTTATTTATGAGTCACTGGTTCTCAATCAGAGGTGGCTTTGCCCTTGAGGGGATACTCGGTAATATCAGGAGATATTTTTTGTTGTTACAATGGGAATGGGAGTCCTACTGGAATATAATGTTTTGAGGGATGTTGATAAACATCTTACAAAGCACAGGATAGCCCCCTGACCCCAAAGCATTATCTGGCCCTAAATGGCAATAATGCTAGATTTGGAAACCCTGGTAAATGTGGTGGCAAGACTAAATGAGTAGATGAATTAATCATCTCTTGAATTTTCTATATTCTATGATGTTTTGACGTCATAAGAACCTTGCTGGCCATGGAAAGGCCCAGAGCTAGCCTTTTCTTAGAGGTAACAAAAGGCCTGCTGTGAGCATGTCAACCAATCCTGAGTCTATGGCCCCAATCACCTCTAACTTCCACCTGTGAAGCCATATTTTCCCCGCCCCAAATCACCCCAGGGCTAGGTTCCATACAACTAGAGAGCACATCTATAGCCAGAGCCCTCTGGAATTACTCAAACTAGACAGTGCTAAACTGTTTACTCTGCTCTGCCTTGCCTTTTGCTCAGGAACTCCAATAAAAACTCTGGCTTAGATGTTCCCCATGCTTCTGTCTTTTGCTTCCCCTGTGGCCCTAAATAGTATGTGGTGACCCTTCCTCTGAGACCTGTGAATGTAATCTTCATCCAAGTCTTGTTTTCCTTTATTCTCATGGCTGCACTGACGTTACCATACCATACTGAACATTTGCATTCTTAGAACAGTAATAATGAATAGAACTCAGTCTCCCATATTCACAATCTGGTGTATTTCTATAGAAATCTAATTTAAAAAATAGTAGAGAAATAATCCACATACTTTCTCAGGGCGCTCCTTCCCTGACGGTCTTCCTCCAGTTCCCTGTAACAAGTCTGTTTGCTAATTTCTTTTTCCCAGAAGCTTTTGAGTTCGTGACAAGTTTCACAGCAGAAGACTTCCCGACGGATATATTGATTGTTCATCCCCTGAAAAATAAAAGAAAAAGAAATCCTAGAGCCACTCTAATTTTAGAGTGATGAAAGGTGAGTTTGAATCTAGACCCTTCCGTTTACACTTTTTGTGACTGTAGACAAATTACATAGTCACTATGATTTTTTTTCTCAACTGCAAATGGGAATAATAGTGGTTCTGTCAGAAAATATAATAAAAAAATTTTGAAATGAACAAAAACAAAAAAGGTGTCTAATAACCCGTAAAGATTATCTTCTTCTACCAGGGGCCTCCCCATTTTATTGTCTTTGAGCTATTTTACAACTCTGAAATTATAGAAAAAATATAGTAATGCAAATGATTCTTGAACATAAAGAGTCAAATAAGTTTTGTCCAGGGGAATGCAACTGATAGTTGTGTGGATACCAAGCAATTTTAATCTACTTCTAATTCATTTCAGTATTCTTGATATCCTACATCTGTATGTTTTTTAAAAATTCTTTTTGAATTAGTTGTGATACCTTACTAGTTTTCCCATTAATTAATAAATTAAATAAAATATTTGACTAATTTATTATTATTTATTTATTTAATTTATTTCTTGTTCATTTTATTTTTATGATAGTTGTGATTTTAACTTAAAGAAAGAAGTCTTGACAGTTACTTCACAGTTGTGTGTATATGTATATAAAATGAGATGGTACATGCAGAAGCTCTAAACATGGCAAATATGCAATCAACAAATGTTAAGCTCTTTCCATCTTTCCTCACAGAGTAACAATAACCTCTACCATTTGTTGAGCACATAATGTGTGATAGGCCTTCTATACACACTTGCATTTGATTCTCCCTACAACTCTTGGAGCTGGGTGATTCTACACTCATTGTTCAGATGAGGAAACTGAGAAATAGAATTTGCCTCTATCCTCATAACTGAACGTGGTAGAGTGGGACTTTGAACCTAGGTCTGTCCATCTTCAAAGTGGGTACTCTTGGCTCTGAGATTCTCATCACAAGAAATGGCCACTATATCTGGAGATGGCCATATACAGAGCAAGCTCGTGTGGCATGTGTGTGTGTGTCCCGTGAAAGAGCACATGTTTAATGCTAAAAAAGGTTTACTTTTTATGTGAACATTGCCCATTTTCCAGATCTTAGTGGCTCTGGCAGGGAGCTAAATGCAGTGGACTACAGAAAAGATCCGTCTCTGCCTGCTTGGCAGGCAGGTAGATGCAAAGGACTGCAGAAAAGATCCATCTGATGAGCACTGGTTCAGACAAGAGCTCTGGCTCTAGCTCTGGCTGGAGATTAGGGAGGACCTGGACCTTACTGTTTTGCTGTTGTTTTTGATATCTTGGAACAAAAAATAGGTGCTCAGTTATTCTTCATTAAATTAAATGACCCTTGTCAAGCTAATTTTTTTCTAAAAAAAGCTGGCCTGGAATTGCCAATGTCCCCTCTGAACTATCTCAGATGCTGAGGGAGGGTCTGGAAGGCGATTTTTGTACTTTCTGAGTAGGGGATGTGCTCAAATATATTTGCCTTCTCTAGTTTCAGGAGGTTTGTGTTGTGCCTGAGAGAGCCTCTCCAGATTCTGTCTGAGCCCTGCTTGAGTTCTGAAGTTCTGGCCTGGAGGTAGCACAGACTCCATCTACTAAGAGCTTATTTTCCACTTATTTTCTCCCCCAGGCTAATGGATTCAGGCTAATGGATGCACAGAATTTGAAGAAATTCTTAGTCACTCAACATTGAAAGACTTGTTAAAAATATACATCAGAACTCATAGAACTAGAGTCGGTGGTGGCAAGACTGAATGAGTAGATAAATTAATCATGTCTTGAATTTTCTATATTTTATGATGTTTTGACGTCATAAGAAGCTTGCTGGCCATGGAAAGGCCCAGAGCTAGCCTTTTCTTAGAGGTAACAAAAGGTCTGCTCTAAGCATGTCAACCAATCCTGAGTCTATGGCCCCAACCACCTCTAACTTCCACACATGAAGTCATATTTTCCCTGCCCTCACCTATAGCAGTTAGTTTCCTATAGATTTAGTTCAAGCTGTGGAGGTGTCTTAAATTTTCTTATTTTCCTCATGTGATTCTGCCTGTATAAATGCTAGATAAGAAAATAGTGCTTGCTTTGAGCAGGGAATAAGGCATTGATGCAAACATGTAACTTAAGTATACCAAGAGTAATAATGCATGACTTATACACACACTCCTTTATTGCAAAATGCTCCTAAACATTTCAAGTTCATATTAGATATCTGGTATTCAGAGAAAAGATAGTTTGGCCAAATAGGTACTTACTGGAATTTTTTTCTTTTCTTGAAATTTACAATAACATTTTATTCTAAAGACTTTTTCATAAAAAAAAAAAAAAAAAAAAAAAAAAAAAAAAAAAAAAGAGGCCTATGCAGGCACACAGACTGCTCACATCATCCTGTCGTTTCACGTTTACACAATTTGGGAAAAAGGTGTGGTTTGGATATGGAAGGAAGATTTATTCTAGCAGACACTGTAGTTGCATAATTATGAGCTAGGTTAAGAGAAGCAGTTGTAAGCAGTGTGGTGTTCATACACTCAAGGAATAAATTAAATCAAAGTGAGACCTAAGGAAATCAGGCAGCAGGATCTGAAGGATCTGATGCATGCTGCCTCTACTTCTTGTTCCCTCCAAAGGGCTGTGATCTTTGAGAAGACTTCAAGAATCATAAATTTAGATACTCTCAGTGAACAGGCAGGTATTGTAAAGGAGTAAAGCTATTGGATCTGCACAACAGAAAGCAATGGGCACTGTGGTCATCTGTAGAGACACCTCATTCAAGTACAGAACACTGTGCTGGCTGAAAGAAGGATGGCTTCCTTGATGCAGTCTGAGGGTTCCCTCACTGCCCTTCTTAAGGGATGAATTCTCTATCTGCAGCTTTGGCACTATGGTTTTTTTCTTTAGCTTTCTTAAAACCTCTTCCCTGTGCTCTCCCTGTAGGGCATCCTGAACTATTTTACTTTCTTTCTGCTGATTTCCTTCCTACTGAGTTTCTCTGTGTAGCCCTTTTCCTGCCTCTGCACCTGAGCATGGGATACTGTCCTTATTGGCCAGTCTCTCTTGCTGTCATCCCTGAAGCAACTAGGATTGGAACTCTTCACCAAGCCTTGCCTCGCCTACTAGGGGATGTGTGGAGACAGCTGTCCTGCCTGCCAACACAACTGCAGTCCTACCTCAGTCACCTTCCCTGGTGGCCATGCCCTGACAGCCAGGATGGCCAGGGAGCTGAATAGGAGGGCAGGACTGTTGTCACTATTGTGACTTTGGGCAATAAGCCCTTCATGTGTTCTGAGACCCAGTTCTATCATCCACAAAGTGGAGATGAAATGTGGTAATATGGATGAAAGTGCCAAATATATTGCTATTCACTCCCTAAATGTTCATATACCAACCCAGTACATGCTTGTCTTTGGGGAGCTCACAATCTGTTGTCCTATCCCTGGTAAGAGATCAAAAGTGTTAACTGAATTTGAACTACCACTTAAATAAGTTCTTGTCTTTAGTTTATGCATGATATTAAATGCTTTGCTCCTTATTGACTCAGCATGTATTTAAGGTTTATTTATCTGTTGCTGGGCTGTCAGAATTAGAACTCCTTAGATCTCAGGGATAAGATGCTTCCCTTCTTGTCTGAGGTCCAGTGTTGGACTGCATACAGAGAAGCCTTTAGCAAAAGCTCTTGGTGATGAGTTTCACTCTTACATCACTTAAGATGTTATATTTGGGGATCTTTGTGGTCAGATCCTATAATCACATTCACTGAGTGATGCCCAATATGTTTAAGAATGTATATAAATAAGGCAGGGAAGAGAAAATTTAAAAAGTCTATTTTTCCCTGGGAGTATTGATGAGAAACCTAAGCACTGATGGTTACTCTCTCTGCACTTGTAGCTGGTCCAGGCAGAGAAAATCACCCACTATATGCCCTATGTATATGGTGCTGCCCTATAGATGCTCCAATGAGGGTGAAAAGACATTACTTTCCCAAGTTATTCTGAGTGGGATCAGGAAGAAGAGAAAGCCTCTGTGATCTCCTGTGGGACAGATTGGTACTGCTTTTATAGTCACAAAATAAAAATACTATGGAATGTGAGGACACATAAACCTGTCAATTACCTGAAATCTCCTGAGTCACTTTTAAAGATTTTGAGGTTAAGTTCCTATATTTTACTGAGGGACTTTTCAAACTCAAGTGTCTTCCTTCTATTCTTGTGCAAGTGATTTTTTTTCTTTTATAAATCCAAGTTTGGATCTTTACATTCATCCTTTCTTAATTTTAGTTTGCTGCTTTCTTCTCACTATAGGTGCAGATTGGAGAGGAATAGGCTTCTCAAGTGAGCATTGAGTGCTTCTGATTTATTTTTGGTCCCACTCTAATCCTGAGATTCTCTAAGAATATAGAGAACATATTCTCTAAGAATATAGGATAATTTCTTTTTCTTAATACTCAGAGAGCTGTGTTATTATTCACCCCCCATGGCTCAAAATTCGGGAGGAGCAATTTTAGATAACTCTAGTGGCCAGAAGTCCACATAAATGAGTTATTCTGGGTATTTTCATAATTAACACTTAGGAATGGTATCTGCTTCGCCTCCTTTAAAAATATATATCAGATTCACTGCATTTATCATTTTTGTATCTCTAATTCTGATTAAAAAAAACCCTGAATACAGAGAGTTATTTCTTTTTAAAATTGACAATAGGGTATTGGCAATGGATACTCAGCCCTTACGAGACAACAAAGAGTGGAAGTGAGTCCAAGGATGCAGTAGGCCTCCCCCCACCAATGTGACATTAAACTTGCTGCCACACATTCACCTACTGGCTGGTGGGCTGCTTATCTGTGATCTCTGGCTTTATTGAATACTAACTGAATACCCTTCACTCTTCAAAGTGCTTTACATCTTGCATTCAACTCTCACAATCTTATTCTTATCCACATTTGACAGAGGAGGTACAAAGAGGCAAGCCATTGCCCAAGGTCATTGATGCCCAAGGTCACTTCCATGGTGATGGAGCTGAGATTGAAACCCTACCCAGCTTCAAAGCCTGTGCTTGCCACTGTCACACTACCCAGCCAGTCAGCCAGCCAGAAAGACGATAGATCCTGGGAAGAACTGGGTCACATGAGAAGCACGCATCTGGTTAAGTTTGTTCTAAGCAATGTGCAAGTCATCAATTCTTTATCAAGGCAGAACTAGATTAACTTTTTTTTCAAGATTATTCCAGGCTTATTGCACTATGACAAACTTCCTTTCTCCTTTCTGATACCTTGTCAGAGGTGCCAACTGTTATCAGTTTTATATGTGTCATGATAAGGACTAAAACAAACACACACACAGGGCACTGATTCCTCCTATACCAGTACATAGTAAAATGTAACCTTCTTCTTCCCATTCTGCCAAATGCTGGTTCTGTCATCTGGAGATTCTGCCTCTATAGCTACTGGGGAACACAGACACCAGCCCATTTCCTCTCAGGTGGTCTTTTTTCACCTTCAGTGAAAATATCTTTAGGAATGATGTTTCTAGGTCCAGTTGCTAAGATGACAGCAGCTGATTATAGGCCTAAGATGCTTTGATGAGTTTCTCTTCCCATTCCATCTTTAGGTCCCACTGAACAGAGAGTGGAATGAGTTTTCTTCTCCTCTCCTCCTTCGCATATGGAATTTGGAGGATTATGTGAAAGTGGTTCTCCTCAGTGTAGCATCTTTTCAGAAAAAAACTTTTTTTTTTTTAACTTGCCTTCCAAAATCCAGTCGGGTTATTTGAATTTAAGTCTTGAGTCTCTCTCTACAGTTTTTCCTCCAATTAATATCCTTCAAAGCCACTTCAGATTTTGCCCGCAGTGTGATATTTGGGTCTTAAGAAAAGGCGCAGGTGAAATAAAAAGCCACCTGGGGCAGTATGAGTGAGTTCTTGAGTAGTTGGAAGTTTTAACTAAAAGAAGATATGTAAGAAAAAAAATACTTGTATTGAATGTGTCCATAATAACTCAGCCCTGTTGTGTTCTGTGGGGTTTGTCTGAATTAACTGGGATGACAATAAGTCATTAAAAGGGGAGACCAACAATTGTTGTTCAAGTAACTAATAATTAAATAAATAAAGAAGGGGCTTTGAGTCCATGTGATCTTGGGAAACTTACATAACCTTTCTAAAGCTTAAATTTCTCATGTTAAAAAAATGGATTTTTCTAAGAATTAAATGAGATTACCAACCAAGGCATTGAACATAATATCTGGTCTATGGAAAAATGCTCATTATCATCATTTATATTCATATTAGCAACCCACATTGAGTACAGTACCAAATGTTATTTAATTCTCAACATATTGTGCTAGATTTTATTATTCCCTTATTTGAGGATGAGGAAGTGAATCTGAGAGGTTAAGTGACTTTCCCCTAGTTCCAGAGGTAACAAGGGGGATAGCCAGAGATCTAGCCCAGACCTGTCGGTTTCACAGTTCCTGGTCTGTTTACTCATTGGGTGCTGACATCATGTATTAGTAACGGTGAGCAATGAATCATGTTTTGCAGTTGCTAATAAGATCTTGAAAATTATCTCATTTAATGATATCAATAGCTCTGGGAAGTAGGTATTATTTCCCCAGACAACAGACAAGAAGCCAGGCTTAGAAGGTTTAAGTTCTTGTCCAAATCTCAGAACCAGTAAATGCCAGAGCTGAGCTCTAAAACTACTCTGTCTGACTCCAAAGATCCTGTCATCACCTCCCACAGTTTGAACCACTTTCCCCAGTCATTTAGGGAAAAGTTTACCTTCCAAAAAAAAAAAAAAAAAAAAAAAAAAAAGAAAAAAGGACTAATTAGTGTCTATCATCATGAGATATAATTACCCCAAGATGCTCTTCAAGAATATTGCTTGGATCCACCCAGGTCCAACCTACACTGTCAGTCCTGACAGTCCCTGTGGGCTTGGTCAGGAGCCTTGGTAACTAGAGCAGACAGCAGCTTGTGGAGGAGAGAGCTCTGGGCATCCAGCTGGAGATGAGGGCCAGTAAGATCAGGAACATCAATATAGTTAGTTGATCAAATTTCAAAATGCTATAAATGTCAATATTGAATCAATGGACAAAATTGGAATATGGACAATAACATGATCATATCAGTGTTAAATTTCTTGCAGTTAACACCTGTGCTGTGGTTATGGAAGAGAATGACTTCTTAGGAAGTACCCACTGAGTTAGCTAGAGGTGAAGGCTCATGAGTCAACTAATTCTCAAAAAGTTCAGAAAAAATAGGTAGATAGGTAAAGCAAATAGTAAAGCAAACAGGGTGGTGATAGGAATACCTGAGTTAAAGGTATATGGGAATTCTTTGAACTATTTTGTAATGTTCCACAATCTTGAAATTATTTCCAAATAAAAAGTTAAAAAAATAAAAATTAATTTTCTCTCTTTTCAAGAGAAAAATTGCTATTTAGCTTTCTTCTCTCACATTTATTCCCAACTTCTTATTCAGATCACTAAACTCTGTAAATAATCCCTACACACACTTTACCTTTTAAAGTTTTTTGTACTGAGTATTTTTTTAATTTTTTTTTTTTTTTTTTTTTAGTGTTTATTTTTGAGAGAAGGAGAGAGACACCATGAGGCAGGAGGGGCAAAGAGAGAGGCAGACAGAGGATCCAAGGTGGGCTCTGTGCTGACAGCAGAGACCCCGATGTGGGGCTCAAACCCAAGACCTGTGAGATCATGACCTGAGCTGAAGTCAGACACTAAACGAGTGAGCCACCCAGGCGCCCCTGTACTGAGTATTTTATAATGCCAAAAAGTAAGAAAGTAAAAAATAGATAGAGCCATTGCAAGAAACTGAGGAGGCAACTTGAAACAGCTCTCAATTACATTTTAAAAAATGTTTATTTATCTTTGGGGTCGGGGGTAGGGCATAGAGAAAAGAAGACAGATGATCCAAAGCAGGCTGTGCACTAAGAGTGGAGAGCCTGATGTGGGGCTCAAACTCCCAAACTGCCAGATCATGACCTGAGCCAAAGTTGGACCGTTAACTGACTGAGCCACCCAGGCACCCTGGAAGAACTCTCAATTACAAAGTAACAAATATATACAACCTCATATTAGTTACAATCCAAAGAGTGAATCCAAACTGATATACATTATTGAAAAAAATAAATGAGGGAGAAGGGACAATTATTCTTTTCAGGAGAATTCTGATGAATTAAATGTAGAAGGAAAGAGGGGAATAGAAAATCACCATGAGAACACCACAGTAATAATAATTGCTACAGGCAGGATCTATTAATGAATACTAAAATTAGCAGATGAAACTTTGCAAACAAGATATTTGCATAGCCTCAAAAATATTCCTCCCCAAATTAACTAACTATTGTGGTGGTTTTATTTTATTTATTTATTTATTAAAAAAAAATTTTTTTTAACGTTTATTTATTTTTGAGACAGAGAGAGACAGAGCATGAACGGGGGAGGGTCAGAGAGAGAGGGAGACACAGAATCTGAAACAGGCTCCAGGGTCTGAGCCATCAGCACAGAGCCTGACACGGGGCTTGAACTCACGAACCGCGAGATCATGACCTGAGCCGAAGTCCAACGCTTAACTGACTGAGCCAGCCAGGTGCCCCACTACTGTGGTGGTTTTAACATATGACCACAGGTAGAGCTGAATTCTCCTCTCCTTGCATCTGGCATGACTCGGTGACTAAGTGAAAATAGTAACTTTACAGTGGAGAAAAAAAGCACCAATCTGCCCATGTGATCAAGGTGCACATCACTGGTAATGAGCAATGTTGATATTATATGCCCCTGATATGGTTTGACAGAGGCGCACATTGCCTCCGTGGTATACCTCTCCTAACACCAGAAAATTATCTATTCATGAAAATACTGCAGATAAATTAAAATTTGAGAACATTCTACAAAATACCTGACCACGACTCATTAAAAGTGTCAAGGTTACAAAAGGCAAGGAAATATTGAAAAGTTGTCACATATTGGAGACTGAGACATTGTAATGTAAATATATGATCTATCTATCATCTATCTATCTATCATCATCTGTATGTATGTATGTATGTATGTATGTATCTATCATCTACCACATAAATGCAATGTAGTATCCTAGATTGGATCCTCAAACAGAAAAAAAAAGGACATTAGTGGAAAAACTAAAGAAATCCAAATAAAGTCTGCAGTTAATTTTATTATACAAACGTTAATTTCACAGTTTTGATAAGGGTATCTGGTTATTTAAGATGTTGACATTAGAGTAAACTGGGTGACAAGCTTGTAACTCTGTCTAAATCCAAAATGACTTCAAAATAAAAAGTAAAAAAAAAAAAAAGGCCTTTATACAAGAGCATACATTTGACACTATGGACAGTTGTGGACAGTTATGGGCCATTCTTTGCTGAGGAGTGTTTTCAATGCACACAAAGGAATCCTATCAGAGCCAACAGTGTCATGGAGCACAGCCCTACCTGTGTCATGGAAAACAGTTTGCACTAGGAGTTAGGAGACCCCTGCATCCCATATGGGCAAGTTACTTACCCAACAACAGAAATAAGTCTTTGTTTTCTCATCTGTAAAATAAAACCATATGTATTTTCACAAAGTTAATGAATTTCAACTGAAAAAGCTGCTGTGGTAAATATTTAGTAACTGACACAGTACATGCTTAACAAAATCCTGGGTTGTCTAGTTTATATCTATAAATTAATGTTGATTACCTATAAATCAAAGGCCACAGATTCAGAAGCCTGTGTGGTCCAGATGTGCTTAGAACACTCTGCTTAGAACACTGGCCGCTCCCTGCGGCCAATTCTAGAATGTATGGTCCATTTGAAGGACCTACTCAGCTCCAACTGACTTGCCAGTGGAGCACGTTCCCAGTGTTACCAGATATTTGAGCTTTCCAAGAGAAGCTGGAAATCTTGATTTTTTAAAAATGCATATAATCTCCTTATTTTAAAAAGTTAGTAATGAATTTAAGATGTTTTAAAGTATTGTATGAAACATCAGAATATGTCTGTTGGTGGATTTGGCCTTTGGTCACCAGTCTTTGAACCCTATAGGGACTAACAGGGAAAACCCGAGTTCCCCATGAGCCATGTAGCTATGTTTTCTTTTTTTTAAAAAAAAAAATTTTTTTTAACGTTTTATTTATTTTTGAGACAGAGAGAGACAGAGCATAAACAGGGGAGGGTCAGCGAGAGGGAGACACAGAATCTGAAACAGGCTCCAGGCTCTGAGCTGTCAGCACAGAGCCCGACGCGGGGCTCGAACCCACGGACCGCGAGATCATGACCTGAGCCGAAGTCGGCCGCCCAACCGACTGAGCCACCCAGGCGCCCCTGAATTTTTTTTTTTTTTTTTAATTTTTTTTTTTAACGCTATGTTTTCGATTCCAAAACAAACATACCCTGGACATGTGTAAAGTTAAAATAAAACCTTGCAAAACAAACCAAAACAGAATGTAGCCTCCTCCACCTCCCAGGTCACTGTTAACCACTGCAGGTTTATATTGGTCACCTCTAGGTGGTTCCATTTGATCACCTAATTGGGGCTGGAAGGGAACTGAGAAGCCATTAAACTCATCCCACAGGTCCCTGGGTTTGTGTCTTCCCAAATCCTTTGAAACAATGGAGAGCTTCCACACCCGGCTGAATTGGGAGTAGGAGCTAGATCGCCATACTCTTGTCCCATTAATGGGGCTCTAAACTACTCTGAAGCAAGGAGCCTGCTTGATAGGGTACCCTTCACAGGGTGCATTTTAGACTTGCTTGTCCAATAGACAAAGCACCTATAATTCTTTTGTGCTGACACCACTCATCTGGTCAATTAAAAATCCCCAAAGAATTTTGATCTAAAAATGATAGCTTCTTTAGCAAATTTTGTATTCTATTCCTATTAAAAACTTTGAAAGGTAAGTTGGTTAAAATACAAAATTTTGCTAAAATATTGTTTCTCTCTCCCTGCCTTTACCAAAAATCCCAGCCCAGTGGCTAACTGTCACTAGTTATTTTTATTGTTTTTTTCTGAACAGAAAGAGCGGGCTCTAACCAGATTCCAACTTCTCCAAATTATTGTTTCCAGAAACTTTTTTTTTTTTTTTCATTTTTAGCAAATGGAATGTCTGGAACAAATCCACCTTTATCATTTCTATTGTCCTGTTGAGTGAGAATAAAATATTGTGATCAATAAAGCATAATTCATTGGAAACTCAAGAGGTGTGAGAGGCGGCTGTGTCGAAATGCACAAAGTCAGCAGGAAGTTTGGAGTGGGAGGAGGGACAGGGAGCAGCAGGGCTGACAAGGAAAGCAAACACTGCTGGCACACTTGGTGACAGTACTGAAGAAAATAGGACACTTGAGAGGAGAAATATATAAGCTTAGAGGTGCATTCACTTTCCTTTTTCTCCCTGAATATTGTAGGACAGTGTTTTTTCTTTGTTTCCTTTTGTTGTCATGGTCCATGTAGTTGGGGACGTGTATGATAATTACTGCATCCCATAATTTATTCAATATTTCTCAGCAGGAAATCTCCCAAATAATTTGGCCAATGGATTACAAAGTTTTACACAATTAACAAAGATGGTCTTTTAAGATTGCATTTTAAAAAATGTAAATATAGTACATGTACATAGCAGAACACTTCAAAAAAGTACTGAAGGATACAAAATGAAAAGTCTTTCTCCTCCTTCCTCACTGCAGCCAGCTATACTTCCTGAAGATATCCACTGTTAATGATGATATTTCCATTTTCATGAAAGCCTATGTGCATATGTGTAGCAGGATTCTTGCACAGAGAGTCGTGATACTGAGGATTTTCTTTCCAAGAAGCAACTTTATTTGTGTCAGCTCGGCTCAGTTGGGTTCATACCCGAAGAACTGAGCCCGGAATGCCACGTGGTGTAGTTTTTTATACATTTTCTACTTCTTTGTCTCCCATATATGGTAACACACAAACATGCAATCTGATTAAGTGGTCTCATGTTACAAGGTTGTGAGGGGTGTTGTCACGTATGCTCATAGCCAGGTTGCCTTGAGGTTTTTTTTTTCTTTCTTTCTTTAGGGAGAGGACCTTACCACACATGCATATGTGTATATAACATTTTCTTTTTTGCAAATAGGACCATACTGCATGCATTGTTCTGAAGTTTGCTTTTTCACTTAAGAAAATATTTCCTTACTAGCCCACCTTGCTTTTTACGGTCCCCATTTTTTAGGGATATTCCATGATTTATTTAATCATTCTTGTATTGATGGACATTTAAATTAATTCCTGTCTGGATCTAGTAATAAAAATTGCAGTGAATCATACATTTTGTTCATATATATAAGTATATGTAGAGCATAAACTTCTGTTCATATGTTGAGTGTATAATATTGCCCTCTGCAGTTACATGAGTGTTGGAATATTTATGGACTTAGAGGCCCTCTTTCTTTCTTCATTTTTTAAAAAAAATTTTTAATGGTTATTTATTTTGAGAGAGAGAGAGAGAGAGAGAGAGTGTGTGTGAGTGGGGGAGGGGCAGAGAGAGAGGGGAGACACAGAATTCGAAGCAGGCTCTCAGAGCTGTCAGCACGCAGCCTGGTGCAGGGCTCAAACTCATGAACTGTGAGATCATGACCTGAGCCGAAGTCAGATACTTAACAGACTGAGCCACCCAGGTGCCCCAACGCCCTCTTCTAAAGAAGTAATTCCGGGGCGCCTGGGTGGCTTAGTCAGTTGAGTGTCTGACTTCGGCTCAGGTCATGATCTCACAGCCAGGACCATGAGTTTGAGCCCTGCGTTGCCTCTGTGCTGACAGCTCAGAGCCTGGAGCCTGCTTCAGATTCTATGTATCCCTCACTCTCTGCCCCTCCCCCGCTCATGCTCTGTCTCTATCTCAAAAATGAATAAATATTAAGAAAAAAAAAAAAAAGAAGTACTTCCAGGGGCAGCTAGGTGGCTGAGTAGGTTAAGTGTCCAACTCTTGATTTTGGCTCAGGTCATGATCTCACAGTTCGTGAGTTCAAGCCCCACATGGGGCTCTGCACTGACACGTGGAACCTGCTGAGATTTCTCTCTCTTCTCCTGTGCTTCCCTGGCTTGCTCTCACTCAAAAAATAAATAAATAAACATAAAAAAATATTAAAAAAAAATAAAGAAGTACTTCTAGTCTCCACTAGGGCAGAAAAGACCAATGTATTCAGTTCTTTGTGAAAAGGCAAAGCACAGCTTTTGGTCTTGTACTCAGGAGACCATACCTAGATGTGCCACCCCAAGACAGAACATGGAAAGTAGTTGGCACTTAAAAAATATTTGCTGAATTAATGAATAAGCAAATCATGGTATGCTGATATACAGTCAGTATGTGCTTCAATGATATTATGTTTCAAACGTAAAAAGTACTCATCATTTAAACAAACATAAATTTTAACCGGTTTTATTGCATTCTTGTGCTAAAAAGAATTGTTTTGATATTTTGTTCTAAAATAGTTTGAGATAAAAAGAAATACTCAAAGTTCTAATAGTGGATATGTTGAAATGGCCAGTTAAAATTTCTATTTCTCCTATTTTCTTTGGATGGTATTTAGCTTATGTTATTTCAACTATATTATTATTAACCATATAGTTATTTCTTATATATGTTTAAATGTGTATTATTTTATGAGTGTCATATTCTGTTTAAAATATTTCTTTTTTATTTTAGATTTTGGCAAAGATATCTCACTTCAGTCTCCTCATCTGTGAATGGAGGTTCTTTGACATTCTCTCTGGCTCTAATAGGGAAATCCATCAGCATCAAGTTCAATGGAATAATCTGTGCCTTCAACAGTACAGGGGCTTTGTATTTCAGTTTCTTCACTCCCAGATGGGAAAGAATACCTGATTGCCTTGCATATAAGTGAAGGGCAAATATCAATAATTAGACCTTTAGCAAAAAGGAGCTATTCTCTGATAAATGAACAGTTCTATTTCTCTGTATTCCTTATAGCAAAAGTTTTTTTTTTTTAAACTAAAGTTAATATCTATCGAGAGGGTTAGTTTTATTGGCAGTAATTCATTACTAGTTTGAAAAGTCATAATTCCAATGGCAATTCTTAAATTTACTTTATAGATTAATTTACACTTAAAAAGTACTGAAACTCCTTTTAAATAAATATCACTTTAATCAAATATCATTTATTAAACCTTGACTTCGTGTGAGGATCATGTACTTATGTCTATCTAAAGAAGAGCTACATCTTTTCAGGGCATTACGTGATGGCCAATCATAGAAACTAAAACGAAAGAAAATTCTGCAGTTTAATCTCATAAATCCCAATTTACTCAGTCAAGTGAAAACCCAAAATTAAAGATTAATCCTTCTGACTGCCAGTTTTCCAAGAAGCCTCCATGGCTTGGGGAGCTATGGTGAATGTTTCCTTGGGACTAAGTTATCCATCAATCAATATGAGATATATTCTACATTTTGTTTAATCTTAAGAGAGATTTACTCTGTGAGATCAGCACAGATTTCTCTCTTTTTTAAAATATACTATTTAACTTGAAATTCGTGCATTGTTAACACATAGAAATCAGACATGGAAAGCCTCTGTCTAAATCTATTCCCAAACTGGTGCAAGGTAGGTGTTCAAAGTAGAGAGAAAATGAGCCCAAGTGGCCAAAAAAAGACAAACATATAAGGAGTGTGTCTCAATTCCCAGCCCCAAATGTGAGCTGATCTGACACCTGACAACACAAGTTCAACACACTGTACCTTAAAGATGAATTTGCAGGTGAGCTGATATCCTGCTGGGGTACAAAGGAGAGTAAGTTTCACAGACCTGCTCCTGACTCCTCAGCTCTGATTTGTGAAGGCCACGGGCACTGTCCTACAATCTCATTGTTACACCCCTTTATATAGGAGTGGAGGAGTTACAGAAATCCCTGAGACTTTCAAGGTCACTTGAGCCTAATTAGTAGCAGAATCAGACAATATCTTTTCAGGGACATTGCAGCCTTCACTTGTGGTGAGAGATAGCTCTAAATAAATTCCATCTCTTGCTACCTGACCTGCTCAGGGCAGACAAGCTTCTGTTTTGGCTGGTCCCATGAGGGCTATGACTTGGCCTGAGCTAAGAGTGATGATTTAGAACATGTACTGGATTATCCATGTACCCTGTTCTTCTGAGACTTGTGAAAAGCCATCCTCTGACCCTCGGTGTGCACAAGGGACTGGAATGGTGGGACAAGTCACTTTTGGGTGTAATATTACAGGAAGACTTAGAGAGGCATCTTGTTCTTTGGAGCCATTAATCCTTGAATGGAATCTGGTGATGACATATCACGGTCTGCTTAGTTCTCTAACCAGTTGGAGCAGGAATTGACCTCTGGTGAGTGTTTTCCAATAAAATGCATCCAAGTGAGATCGACTTCTCATTTTAGAGTGGCTCTTATCCCATTATGGAGGAGCACATTTTGTCCTTAGGAAAAACATTTAGAATAGTCACTCATCTGATAACAAAAATAGCTCTGGTTTTCATCAACTCCTTCTACCATGCTACTAATTGAATACTTATTACTTGGTTCAGTGGGTTAGAAATTTATAACTTACATGACGTGTGACAATCTTGACCAATATTGATATTCAAATTTTATCTTTATGAAGTGGTAATATTTAATGTTGGTCTATGAAAGTAATTTAACAAGCTGGTTTACTTTCAACTGGATGCTTACTTTAATAGCAGAACCAAATTTTAGAGATGAGATTTTTTTTCATTAAGAGTGAGAGGAGTTAATTCTGAAACCATTTTGCAGGGTACCACCTATACAAAACCAACAGTATAAAAGAGAAAACCTCAATACAAAATATTTCCAAGGAGCACACTGAAATCACAGAAGTGAAGTTTACATATACACCATTTAAGAAAGTACAGTGAAAACTGAATAACTAGCAGAAGACATAGATGACAGTCTTTTTCCCCTTCCTCCCTTCCTCCATGTCTTCCTTCTCCCCTCTTCCTCCCTTCCCTCTTTCTTTCTTTCTTTCTTTCTTTCTTTCTTTCTTCCTTCTCACTTTGCCCTCTACCCCTCCCACTCTTCTCTCTAGTCCTTCTCTTTATCACTGATATTCCTAAAGCCCTGACAATCATTTTGGTTACATGAGATTCCTCAGTCTTTATTTAAGCCATTAGCAAGATTCCAAGAGAAAGGTTATCAAAATACTCTTATGTAGTATTATTTCACCTCATTTATGACAATTCTGTAAATTCCTATTCTACTAACATGGAATTTTGCACAATTAATAATTTGTTATACTTTAAAGAATGAGATTTGTGTTCTTCCTAGTTCAACTGTGGTTTTAATTTATTAGTATCTGCATGTCCAAATTTTGATCTTACTTTTATATTTTATTTGATTGGGAGGAGAGGGGCATGGAGAGGTTGGGTCTCACAGCTAGAAAGTGGCAGAATTGGAATCTGAATTCAGGCTGTCCAACTTTCAAGCTTTTACTCAAATGAAATGTTCACTTACAAGGCAGCATGTCTCTGTCCCAAGCCCCATGTGTTTCCACCTTTCATTCCCGTATAGTGAAAAAAGGGGAAGAAAGAAGAAAACATAATACAACATGTGCTCAGGTCAGACTCCTACAGGATCCCTCTTCCTGGAAGTACATCAGGGCCCGGAAAAACTCTGTGGCTAAGGCAGCATCTACATGGGAGCAGAAACAAAGTAGGGGCATCTGGTTAGGGGGAGCCTCTTCAAATACTCACCGGGGAGTCTGTTTTAAGAATTAATGTGGGATGGGGTGCCTGGGTGGCTTGGTTGGTTAAGCATCCTACTCTTGATTTTGTCTGAGGTTATGATCTCATGGCTTGTGAGTTCAAGCCCCGCATTGGGATTCTTTCTCTCCCTCTCTGCCTCTCCCTTGCTCATGCTCTCTTTCTCTCCCAAAATAAATAAAACTTAAAAAAAAAAAAAAAAGAATTAGTGTGGGATGTCCCAGCACAGCTCTTGGCACAGACATTCACTCAATAGATTGTTGCCATTATTACTATTATTAATACTATTATTAGCCACAGCCTTCCTTCTTTCTCCTTGTTTTGAAACAGGGAATTCATGCCATTTCACTTTTTGAACTTTAATGTTTTTGCCTCTCTGGGGTTGCATCAGAGAACAGAAGGAATGCTCCAAGGTTTACTGAGTGTCACCTGCATTTAGCAGAGGCATGCACACAGACTGGGCTCTGGGGCCTAACAGATTAGATGCAAAGGAAGCAAAAAAGAAAAAGCACAGAAGGAGAAATATTCTGTAGAAGAAAATTACACCCATATTTACTTTAAAACAATCTGCCACCAACTAGGCCACAGCAGCCTTGCCAGTGAGAGAGGACTGATGTAAACTAGAGCCCTGACTCTCTTCTCTTGAGCATACATGTCTGGGAGTTCTTAGTTCCAACCTAGAAGATTCGCAGATGAGCTCTTGGAATGAGTCCCTCTGGGACTAGCTGGGATTGGAGGTGAAGGTGATCATGAAGGAATCAAATGCCAATGAAAGGTAAGGAGAAACCTGTTCATTAACAAGTGTAAAGTTGGAAGTCTCTCACCTGATGTTTTATTTCAAACTGCCTGGTTTAAAATCTTGCATTGCAAGGCTCTGATGGCTTAATCTGACCATGGCCTGGGCCTGTGTTTTAGTCAGGCAGTACTTGACCTTCCCCAGCACTTTTCCCCCACTACCAGGTATCTAGTCTGAGTTCTATTTCCTTTGTTTTATGATAACCAGTTCCAGTTTAGCTGTCAGATATGTGGGTTAAAATTTGTACCTGGGACTTGTTTTCACCAGGTATGGTAAGGCAGACAAACATGGAAATGATTTATGAAAGAAGAAGCTGATGGGGCTCCTGGGTAGCTCAGTCAGTTAAAGCGTCTGACTTTGGCTCAGGTCATGATCTCACAGTTTATGAGTTCAAGACTCATGTCAGACTCTGTACTGACAGCTCAGAGCCTGGAGCCTACTTCAGATTCTGTGTTTCCCTCTCTTTCTTCCCCTTCCCCATTTGTGCTATCTTTTTCTCCCTCCCTCTCAAAAATATATAAATAAACTTTAAAAGAAAAGGTACTCATAGATCTCTAGAATTAGGAGGTATGGCACTTCATGGACCCAGAGCCACATTGGAAAGGACCAGGATCAGTCAGGGGCAGAGAGGCATGAGAGGGGAGAGCGCGGCCTAGAGCCTTTAGTGTTGTTGTTGTTGTTGTTGTTGTTTTTAGTGAAGAAACGGGTGAGGTAACGAAGGTATTCTGAATAAGTTTAGGATTGGCTAGTTTGAATAATTTTGGCCAGCTGAAGACTATAAGGGTGGTACCTAGTTGTTGGGTACCTGGCTCTGGGGTGATTTAGGGCAGGGTAAATATTGGCTTGGGATGTGATAGTTTTTTAGAGGAGTCAGTGGGGATGTGGGCTTTGTATTGGCTGATTTGTATATAAAGGGTGTGCTAGAAGGGATTAATTTGCTGTCTCTAGGAATTAGCTAGGAGGCACAATCTCTTCGGGACCAAAGCCCCAAAGGCTAGAGCATCAGGAATATATATATATATATATATATATATATATATATATATATAGAAAGAAAGAAAAAAAAAAGAAGAAAATATAGTTAATACAGTTAAGATAACAGCTAGTAGACCCTCCTGTATAACTTCTATATATTCCCTCTTGCTTCTAATGCCGTGCCAGCTAAGCTCAAAGCATGGGGTGTTGGCCCTGCACCCCCACTGACTATGGTCTGGGCATACCTGGTCACTGTGAATGGTCCCAGAAACCTGGCCACTGGAGCTTCTAGATAAGTGGTTACTTGGGCAGAGTCTAACTCTGGAACCCTCCTGTCTTCTCATAAAGGTCTCACCCCTTTATTTCCCATTCTTCCAGCCTTCTCTTGATGGCTGTATCTTTTCAGGCTGAGACCCCCCTGAGGCCTCTCCCATTATTAGCCACTAAGCCCTGTTAAGGGTGTCAGCAAGAGGAAGTTGGGGTGGCAGAGAAGTCTAGGGGCTTTTGTTAAGCCCTTGCCTTTTTTCCTGGGCTTGTGACATTGGGGAACTTTTATATGTGTACATCTATACATTATTTTCTAAAGAGAAGGTCATAACTTTCCTCAAATCCTCAAAGGGTTCATGACTCTAAAAAGTTTGCTGACAACAACAACAATAATAACATCTAACATCTATTGAATATTTCCTATATTCCAAGTGTTATTTTAAACTTTCTATTAACTCTTTTAATCCTCATTCGATCTTCTGAGAAACAGAGGCTAGATAAATTGCTTGCAGTCACACAGATCACCAGGGATCAGCAACTATAGCCCCTAGGCCAAATTTGGCCCACTGCCTCTTTTTAATTTATTTATTTTTATTGTGGTTAAATACACATAGCGTAAAATTCACCACTGTAAAATGTTCCATTCAGTGACAGTTGGTATATTCACAATGTTGTGCAACCATCACCACTATATAGTTCCAGAACATTTTCATCACCTCTAAAGGAAATCCCATATTCATTAAGCGGTCAGTTCTATCCTCCCTTCCCCAGTCCCTGGCAACCACTAATCCCCTTTCTGTCTATGGATTTATCTACAGTAGTCCCTCCTTATCTGTGGTTTTGCTTTCCATGGTTCCTGTTACCCGTGGTCAACTGTTCTCCAGAAGATGATCCTCCTTTTGACATATTGTCTAGGGTCAAGAACAGCCTAACACTACATTATAATGTGTATGTCATGCACCTCACTTTATCTCATCATATAGGCATTTTATCATCACATCATCACAAGAAGGGGGAGTGTAGTATAATAAGATATTTTGAGAGATAAAAACCACATTCACCTACATTTTATTATAGTATATTGTTATAATTGTTCTATTACATTATTAGCTATTGCTGTTAATCTCTTCCTGAGAATTAAACTCTATTACAGGTATGCATGTATAGGAAAAAATATAATATATATAGGACTCTGTACTACCTTCAGTTTCAGGCATCCACTGGGGTCTTGGAACATATCTCCCATGGATAAGAGGGGAATATTGTATTTTGGATAGTTCACATAAATGGAATCACAATATGTGACCTTTTGTGTTTGGCTTCTTTCACTTACCATAATGTTTTCAAGTTTAATTCACGTTCTAGCATGTATCAGAACTTGATTACTTTTCATGGATGAATAACATTCTGTTGTATGGCTATGTCACATTTTATTTATGATTTCATCAGTTGATAAGATATTTGAGTTGTTTCTACCTTTTGACTATTATGAATAGTACTGCTATTAAAATTTGTGTATAAATTTTTTTAAGACATGGCTTTTTTTTAATTAAAAAAATTTTTAATGTTTATTTTTGAGAGAGAGACAGAGTGTGAACAGGGGTGGGGAAGAGAGAGAGAGAGGGAGACATAGAGTCCGAAGCAGACTCCAGGCTCTGGGCTGACAGCACAGGGCCTGATGTGGGGCTTGAACTCACCAACCGTGAGATCATGACCTGAGCTGAGGTCAGACCCTTTACTGATTGAGCCACCCAGATGCCCCAAACACCTGTTTTTAATTCTTTTTTTTTTTTAAGTTTATTTATTTGTAAAGAGACAGAGCCAGTGGGGGAGGGGCAGAGAGAGGGAGAGAGAGAGAATCCCAAGTAGGTTGTCAGGGCTGGAGCCTGATGTGGGGCTCGAACTCACAAAACGTGAGCTAATGCTGAGCAAAAAACTAGAGTCAGAGGCTTAACTGACTGAACCACTCAGGCACCCCCTGGCTTTAATTCTAATGATACTTCTTTTCAAAAATAAGGTTTTATGGAACAAAGTCATATTCATTCATTTGCACACTGTTGCTATGGTGGTTTTCATGCTGCAACAACAGAATTGCCCTTAACAGAAAACATTTGCCAACTCCAGTTTGAACCACTCCACTAAGCTGCTAAGAACATGTGTTAAGATGTACAGTACTTCCTGAGATTAAAACCCCCCTCCACCTTCCCTTGCTCTAAGTGCAGTGCACAGCTTTGCTCTAAGCCTGTGCCTCAGATGAGGAGGGCTGCTCTAAAAGACTGCAAAGCTTGGGAGGGAGGTTTGGGGAGAGGCGTTCAGAAATAAAGAGGAATCCTGTTTCTTTACCAATGTTCCTTATCCTTAATACCCATCACAGTTCCCCCAGAATGGGAGGTGTAGCCTGGAATGATCTATCTCAGTACTGCAGGTCTCAGAACCCATCATCATCATCATCATCATCATCATCATCATCAATTATCATCATCATTTCCTGCTAAAAAGACATCCAGCAACTTCAGTGACTTCAAATGGAGAATATGCCAGTGGCTCTAACAGCAAGATTGGAGTCTTATTTTATTTTATTTTATTTATTTTATTTTTATTTTTTTACCCAGCATACAGAGTTTATTTGGTGTCTGACTTTAATAATATTTTTTTGTTTTGCTGTCACACATGTCTGCAAATGTTTGTTAATCATTCTGTCGTTTTCTTTCAGTATATGTTCATAGAGCAGCAAGGGGCATAAATGGAGTTAATTAGTATGAAAATGTATGGGCAGCTTGTTTTTAAAATCATTTTAAAAGCTGATTGCTGTTCATCATCTTCCCCTCCTACCGTATGTAATCTCGATTCCTCTGTAGTTCTGTTTATGACTGTCCAAAGCAAGATGATTTTCTTATACTTTTCATAATAAATGATCACATAGAGTGTCAACCAAAAGGTTTATTTGTTTAATTAGGGTTCTCTTCTTCTTTTAATAGGTGTGCACAACTCCCATTAACGTTAATGTGAATTACGAAAGAGCAGGATGGAAAATAGACCTCTTTATCTCATTCTTTTTCCTGGATAATAAAGTTTAGATTTGTTAACAGATCAGAACAAAAGTCCAGTGGGGGAAAAAAAAGTCAGCTTAACTTTTAAAGAAATTGATATGCTAAAAAGAACTTTCACAGGCTTTAAAGTGGAAGATACACATTAATAAATAAACTTCATTAGCATTTAAGGTGAAATATAATCATTTAAAACGCTGAATTAATACAATGCAAAGGATTTCCTAATGGACCTATTTGCATACTCACATTAAATAACTAATAAAACATATTCTGAGATGTAAGACATAGCATTTGCACAAATCAACAGGATTGCTGGCTGATGGAAGGGAGGGGATGGCAAGACAGTGGGATCTCGGATGCCACAGGATTCCTGGCAGTGCCTCCGACAGAATCAGGAACATCAGGATGAGCTGGTGACTTAGATGGGTGGATGACAAATTAGACTTTAGCTATGTTGAAGCTGAGGTTGAGGCAAAGCCACCATGCATAAATGATCAACAGTTAGCTGGGAAGCAAGATTGGAATGTCTCCAAAATCCTGTTAGATATTATTTAGCATGATTGAGATAAGAGTCCTAGATGTGCAATCCAATACAATTTGTGTATCTCTTACCCATTTTTCAATTTGTGTATCTCTTCTATCTGTCTGTAATTGTTCTGGGAAGTATTTTTCTTATATGGTTATTATGCCAAAGATTCAAGTCTTATCCCTTAACTATGAACCGTCTCATATTATTAAATTGTTGTTTCATAGGTTGACTTAAGACAGGAAAATCCAACGAATAGCAAACATAAAAAAATATGGGTTCTACAGGGTGTATGAAAGTATATACAGAATTATGGCTGGTGTCAATTCATTTTTAGATACTAATACAATAGCAGCAATGATAAAAGGCATCTTGGTATTATTATCAGTTCAAAATCTGGCTTTCGGCAGGCAGATTCACTTCTCATTGTCACTTTCTTTATTATCTGCAAAGTAAAGCTACTATTTGCCACCCTCATCTCCCATGCATCTTAAAGATGGATGCTAGAAAATTACATTGAAGTTCTCAGATAAAAGGTGCTAAACAAAGAACTAATTTCATTTTTCCCTCAAGCAAATTATTAAATCTATACATGTCATTATCTAATAGTATTAAGTAAACATTGCACAAGGACATGACATTGTGCTGGACACGGTACAAAGCAAATTAGGCAAATGCAGTCTCAAATAGGAACTTATAAGTGTTTATACATATGAGTAAACCTGTTGTTAATATGGAATCTTATTTTAGCTGACTAGTGGAATCACTTAAGGCTTAAGAATAGAGGATGCTCGGGGCGCCTGGGTGGCGCAGTCGGTTAAGCGTCCGACTTCAGCCAGGTCACGATCTCGTGGTCCGTGAGTTCGAGCCCCGCGACGATCTCGCGGTCCGTGAGTTCGAGCCCCGCGTCAGGCTCTGGGCTGATGGCTCGGAGCCTGGAGCCTGTTTCCGATTCTGTGTCTCCCTCTCTCTCTGACCCTCCCCCGTTCATGCTCTGTCTCTCTCTGTCCCAAAAATAAATAAAAAACGTTGAAAAAAAAAAAAAAAAAAAAAGAATAGAGGATGCTCATCTTGTCCTTTGTACTGCATGTGATTCACATTTGTGTGCTCCCCAAAACTTTGACAGTGCTTGAGCAGCCCAGATAGACATAGTTAAAAGGCCCAGATAGACATAGTTAAAAGTGTGGAGAGTTCCTTTTATTTATCTAATATGAAACATGGATGAACCTGGTTTTTAATTGCATGCTTATTTGTAGTGTAAGATTTGCTAAGAAAGCAAATAATACAATGAAATCAAGAATACTTCTGATTACATTTACATTAACAGATTGTTTTGTAGGAAGCAGATAAAGCCTCAAAGCATGCTGTTCAAGTAAGTGCTTTGTTAATGGCAGTAAGAATTGTCTTATGGGAAAATCATTATGAACAGATAGTCCCAAAAGTGAGCCAGAATCCTTGTCACCAGACATAGTTTAGTATCATTATGCTTTCTTTTTTATCTGCTTTTGTGCAATAAAACAATTCTTCTGACAATATTTGTGTAAATACTCTAAAATTAGCTGACTGTGTACAGCATGGATAAGGTGTGGAGTGTCTGCTGAATAAATGGAAAGAGAATGGACATGGTGGTGGGAGCCAGGGACCTCCCAAATGTCTGCTCCCAACCGGGTTCCTGACTGAGGTCAAGCAGGCATTTGAACTTTCAGAATCTTAGTTATCTACAAATTGAGTGGATGGGAAAATGTCTTCTAAGACTCCTAAGGACTTGAAAGTCCATAATTTAAAACTCCACTTTTACAGCCAAAAAGCCTGGCATGTAGAGGTCGTTTGAAATATCTGTTAATTAAACAAAAAGAAAATAAACGTAAGTTGAGATTTCAAATGTGAGTAAAATATCACAAGTCAAGGAAAATCTTATTTTTATCTTTATTGTGTCCTGATGGTTTGGTTTCCAAGACTATAATTATAAATGAAGGGTGATTACATTTTTTTTCATGAGGTCTCTTTCACTATTGAAACCTCTTTCTATATGGCCACATAATGACAGATAAAAGGTTAATGTCAATCAGCAAAAGATAAATAATCTAAGAACAGTGGGCAACAACAAATGGGCAAAAGAATAGGCAGCTCTTAGAAGAAATTCAGAGATTAAATAAATATTTAAATATCCAACCAACCTCAATATTAAAGAAATACAAAGTAAACTAATACTAAAATATTTTCAGGTATTTGATGATAAAGACATTGATGACACCCAGTGCTGGGATGTGGGGAAGCAGAAACTCTTATACTCTTCTGGTGGGAGCCTGACTTAAAAAGCATGTACCATAACTTTCATTCACTTTTAGGAAATAATTTGCTTTAATTTTCTAATGAGTAAAACATCGGTGTAAAGATTTACTGGTGTAAAAGATTGAAATAGTGAGAATGTGTTTAATGATGTGTTTAAACATGAATGTTTCTCTTCACCACCGTTTCTTCCCACGCTGCTCCCATCTCATTCTTCTCGCTAGATGTAACCACAGCTACCAATTTGCTGTGCATTTTTCTAGTGTTTTTCTATCATATGCATGCAAATGTATGTGCATATACCCATATATGATACGCTTCTTACTGAGCGGACTCGTACTACTTGTACAGATCATCAACTTGCCTTCGTCACTTAAACAGATGTATTTATCTTTTCTCCACATCCACTTGTACAATGATGGCACTCCTTTTAATAGTTGCATAGTTTGCCTTCGTATGGTTATAGCAATAATCAGTGGGAGGGGGACATCTTGCCTCCCAGAGTACCTATGACAATGTTTACAGACATTTTGCTGGAGGGAAGGGGTGCTACTGCCGTCTAGTGGGAGAAGTCAGAGACTCTGGTAAACACCTTTCAATTCACAGGACAGGAGCCTGCTGCAAAGAATATTGAGGTCAAAAGTTAATAGCGCTGCTTCCGCCTTCCTCCTTCCCCCAAGATGGCAACAGCCGAAGACGCGTTACTGCTACTGCGGCTCCCCGCGCTGTTCGAAACCAGCAAGCAGCTTCTGGACGAAGTGGAAGCAGCGACTGAACCCACCAGTTCCCAGATAATTCAAGATAAGGTATTCAGGGGACTAGACCTCCTTAAGAAGGCTGCTGAAATGTTATCGCAGCTCGACTTGTTCAGCCGAAATGAAGACTTGGAAGAGATTGCTTCCACAGACCTGAAGTACCTGATGGTCTCAGCTTTTCAAGGAGCGCTCGCCATGAAACAAGTCAACCCCAGCAAGCGTCTAGATCATTTGCAGTGGGCTCGAGAACACTTTTTAAACTACTTAACTCAGTGCCAGTATTATCATGTGGCAGAGTTTGAGCTGCCCCAAACCAACTCAGCTGATAATAATACTGCTAGTTCCTCCATGGCGTGTCCTAGCCTCGTTGCTGTGGCATCTGAAAGACAGGCTAAAATAGAGAGATACAAGCAGAAGAAGGAGGTGGAGCATAGGTTGTTTGCACTGAAATCTGCTGTGGAAAGTGGTCAAGCAGATGATGAGTGTGTTCGTGAATATTACCTTCTTCACCTTCGAAGGTGGATCGGTATTAGCTTAGAAGAGATTGAGAGCATTGACCAGGAGATGAAGATCCTGAGAGAAGACGACTCCTCAAAAGAGGCATCAACTTCTTACTCATCTCCTCAGGACAGGCCTCCAATGAAACCCTTCGTTCTCACTCGGAATGCGGCCCAAGCCAAAGTATTTGGAGCTGGTTATCCAAGTCTGGCATCTATGACGGTGAATGACTGGTATGATCAGCATCAGAAATATGGAGCATTACCAGATCAGGGCATAGCCAAGATAACACCAGAGCTCAAAAAAGCAGCTCAGCAACAGGAAGATCAGGAACAAAAGGAGGCAGAGGAGGAGGAAGAGGAGGAGGAGGAGGGGGAAGAAACACTCCACAGAGCTCGGGAGTGGGATGACTGGAAGGACACCCATCCCAGAGGCTATGGCAACCGACAGAACATGGGTTAGTCTTACCACAACAAGATGGGACTTCAGGGACTCACATCTTCCCAGCCAAGGAAAGCCATGCAGTCTTCCCCTACCTGGGCTCCTGCTTCAGCTGTGTAAAATGAAGATGCTTAATCTTGCTTTATGTTCAATAAAATGTCAAATAAGTAAGTGTGTATTTGTACTCTAGGTGATCAGCCAGCAATCTTGTTTTGGTGTTATCATCCTCATCATGGTGTATTCCAGTTTCGTAAGTGGAAAGAAAAAAGTACTGACAAATGGCTCTGTATAATCAATGGCTATATAAATTCTCTTAAAAAATAATAAAAGTCCCTTTATTAAAAAAAAAAGTAAATAGTGCTGAGGTCAGAAAATTCTATAACATAAAATTTTCCTTATTTCCAGTTATTTAGATTTTGTTAATCAATCATATATATACTTACATCTTTATGCATGTTGTGCACATCAGTGGTAGATCCAGACTTTGTGAGTACTTTATCTTATACAATATTGGTCTTTAGGAATATGATTATGCAATTAAAAATATAAAGCTGCTGTGGTTTGTGCAAGTGAGTGGCCCTTAAGCTTCCCTGTAAATAGTTTCTGGTTCAATTATTTCTATAAGAGAGATTCCTAGAGGTGGAACTGCTAGGTCAATGAACATGGCCCCTATCATATATCAAATGTTTGTCCCCCCCCCCCCCCACCAAATTCATATGTTGAAATCTAATCTCCATCCAATGTGATGATATTTGAATGTGGGGGCCTTTGGGATGTAATTAGGTCATGAGGGTGATTAGGTCATGAGGGTCATTCACTAATCTTCTGACTGAATTAATGCCCTTGTAAAAGAGACCCCAGAAAACTTCCTTACTCCCTCTGCCATGTGAAGAAACATGTAAAGGAGAAGGTCATCTATGAACCATGAAGGGGGCTCTGATCATACAGCAGAATCTGACCTTGCTGACACCCTAAACTTGGACCTCTAGCTTCTAGAACAGTGAGAAATAAATTTCTGTTGTTTATAAGCAACTCAGTCTATCATATTTTTGTTATGGCAGCCACACTGATGAAAACAGCCTTTTATATTTTGGGCAATGACATTAGATTGCCTTTCAAAAAAGCTACTGAAACTTAACCTTTTAATGAAAAAAAAAAGTCTTTTTCAGAGGATTTTTTATCAATAGGTACCAACATTTTACCTAGCAAGTTAATTTAGGAATCTCATTTTTTGAATTTAATCCAACAGAAATGATCGTTAATTGGACATGGATATATGTGTATGATATGTGGTCAGAATAGCATTGTAATCAGCAAGGAATTGGAAACCAATTCAAACCTAACACAGGACATTGGTTAAAAGAATTATGATGTAAATTTACAATATGCTGGTATAGAAAGACTAGACATGTCAAGCAGGCTTATGGGGTATGTTTAAAGCCCATAAACTTCAGAACCTAATGCTGTGTCTTTACAGCGTCCAGCTGCCTCTGTGTCTCTTTATTGCAGGCTCCCAGCATTCTCTAACAGATGAGAGGTAGGAAGGTGATGATAGAGGACAGATATAATGATATCAGTTTGGTGTTCTGTTTGGTACCCAGACCCTTCTTGTTGAGAGGCAAATTCAGGTCAGTGGTTTGTCCCACCTCTAGGGATTGAGAACCACAGGATCAAGCCCTTTCTGTAAGAGTCATTGGACTTATTTCTACTACCCTTACTTGGAGTTTAAGGCAGTGACATTTGGTGCAAGGGCAGCTTTGAAAAGTGCTAAAAGACCCTAAATCCACTGGATGAGAAGGTTGGTCTGGGAATTCTTGTAACAGATTTTCCTAGGCGGCCATTAAAATGTGGTTGAGTAGTATCTGTGTGTTTGTTTCATAATATATTGTAAGTGGGAAAAAGAGCTATATAAATTAGCCTTTGTAAAATGAATATGTTCATTTACATATCAATACAGGCTACATATGTGTTTTAAATTTCATATAAGCATATATGACAGATACGTGTTGAAAAAATGAGAAGATATACACCAAGTATGTTAATGGTAGTTGTCTTAGCAATATGGTCAAACAGGAGACTTTTATTCTTTTCCTTATACAAAAGTGTATTTTTTTTCTTTCAATAGGCATATCTTGCTTTTGTAATTGCAAAAACAATGAAGGGAGAAAGTATGTCCATTGCTTTGACATAGGAATAAATAAATGAAAAACATCACCACACTAGTCTGTATTAAGTATAACTTAAAAAAATTTTTAGAGAGATGATAATGAGAACATGTACAATTTTAATTTATATTTCAGATACATACAAGGTATGTGGGGAAAAATAGGAGCAAATAGGATATTCACAGGTGCCTGGACATCATCTACCCAAATCTATTTTTCAGACACAATAATTCCAATTGTCCTCTCTTTAGTTGGCTGATTCTTTCTTCTGTCTGCTGCAATCTGCTGTTATATCCCTCTTGTGAATTTTTCAATTCAGTTATTGTACTTTTTAGCTCTAGAATTTGTTTGGTTCTTTTTTTAAAAAATGATTTATATTTTTTTGTTGATATTCTCTTTTCATACATCATTTTCCTGATTTCCTTTTGTTCTCTTTATATGCTGTCCTTTAGCCTTTTAAGCTTATTTAAGACAGTTGTTTTAACATCTTTGTCTTGTAAATCTAATGTTTGCTCTTCCTCAGGGATGATTTCTCTCAATTATTTTGTTCCTATGAAGAGCCATGTTTTCCTGTTTCTTTGCATGCCTGTGACTTCTTTTTTGTTGTTGAAAATTGGACATTTGACTATTATAATGTGGTAACTCTGAAAATCAGATTTACTGCCTTCCCCAAGGTTTGATTCTTTTTTAATTGTTGAAGGTTATATTAGTCTGTTTTGTTTTGAAAAATTTCAAAACTATTTTTTTTAAAAGACCATTAGTTGTGTCTTACCACTGAAGTCTCTGTTCAGGTCAGGTTCAGCTAATGTTTTGACAGATTTCCTGAATGCCAGGAGCTCTCCCAATATTTACAGATTAGCTCTGTGCTAGAACACACCTTCAACAGTTATCTAGGCTTGCTCTGACCCTAGAGATCAACCCAAGGTGAAAGCTCGAAGTCTTCTCAGATCTTTTCTTAGCATGCCTCTTGCCGGGGCATATGAATAGCTTTCAGAATTCTCCAATGTACACTGCTGCTGCTTTGAATGTCCTAATTTCCCAAATAATCTTACCTTAGCTTTTCCTCCATGCCTCAAATGGTCTATTGTATATCTTCACCTGGAATCTCTTGATGCAGGCACCTTGTGGCTTTTATAAGCAACGTCCACTGCTTCTCTACCTGAGTTCTAAGTTATGTAAAACAGAGATGAGCATCTTGTATCAATCTTCTAAGTATTCCCTGGATAGGTTAGAATAGATGCACATAGTAATTTGGAAATAAAGTCTGCCTCCTCTGGACCATGGTAAGGAACTGGCAAACTTGCTGCTACCAATCAAGACCAGGACTGCCATTGTGCTGGGGAGGTAGTGGCACAAGGATGAATAAATATGTAACAAAATTTTCCTTATATTTTGAAGATGACTTTTTCTTGATTGGGCATTTTCTTGGTTGTTGTAAATATTTTACTGTTTTCTAGAGCTCTTGGCAAAATTGTTTCAGCTTTTTTTTTTTTTTTTTTTTTTTTTTAGTGTTTCTGTGAGAGAACAGGAGCTTAGAGCCTTCTAGTCTGCCATTTTGCTGCCATCTCCTCTGACAATAATGTGTTCAACAGAATAGTATACTGCAGGAGGGAACAGTGTAAGAAGGAAGGAAACCACACTGGATTCTGAATTTTATTCACTGAAGTATGACTTGATAAATTCCTTCAGGTATTGGGGAAAAAACAGACTACAATTGGCAAGTTCTTAGTTTAAAAGGGATTAAAATAGAAGATGTTTGCTTTAAACTTTGAAATTGTAATTTTTTTCTTTTAGACACCTCACAAGAACTCTTACACATTAAAGTGTTGAAGCCAATAAAAGGCCATTTCCTGAAGGACAGATGGATGAGGCCCTCAGCATCACTAGAGAAGTTGCTGACAGTTCTCATCAGCCTTCTTGGCACTAATCTCACAGTAATCAAAATTAAATAAGTTGTCCTGGCAGAGCGGGCTAGTGACATATATGCAACAAATGCTAGGTAAACATAAGCTTGGCATGGACACATTTTAGAAGAATAAAACCCAATTCATATAAAAAGGAGTTCATGAAGAGATAGTTTCTTTTAAGGATTAATATTTACTTCAGTTTAATGAGAAACAATGGGATTTATTGTGATATTTGGAAAGACAATTTGTTTATTATTTTTTAATATTGGAAATGCATATTTTACTTTCGTAGATATATACTCTTCATATACAGGATACATTGTAAGAATATGACATAAGCTGTTTGCCAGTTCACAACAATAATCAAATTTATGGGAAGGACTTGGCTAAACAAATATATATGTATATATATATTTATGCATATAATCACTTACATATTATACCCACTGTTCATCCCAACAAGTGTCATCCTTAATGCCCATCACCCATTTAGACATCCCCTCACACAGCACCCCTCTAGCAACCCTCAGTCTGTTCTCTGTATTTAAGAGTCTCTTATGGTTTGACTCCCTCTGTTTTTATCTTATTTTTCCTTCCCTCCCCCAATGGTCATCTGTTTTGTTTTTTAATTCCACATATGAGTAAAATCATATGATATTTGTTTTTCTCTGACTGACTTATTTCGCTTAGCATAATACACTCTAGTTCCATCCACCTTGTTGCAAATGGCAATATCAAAAAAAGTTTCATTTTTTTCATCACCAAGTAGTATGACATTTTATACCACATCTTCTTTATCCATTCATCAGTTGCTTGACATTTGAGGTCTTTCCATAATTTGCCTATTGTTGCTAGCTCTGCTATAAACATTGGGATGCATGTGCTCATTCAAACCAACATTTTTGTACCCTTTGGATAAATTTCTAGTAGTGCAATTGCTGGGTCATAGGGTAGTTCTATTTTTAATTTTTGAGGAACCTCCATACTGTTTTCCAGAGTGGCTGCACCACTTTGCATTCCCACAAACAGTGCAAAAGTGTTCTCCTTTCTCTGCATCTTCACCAACATCTGTTGTTTCCTGAGTTGTTAATTTTAGCCATCCTGACAGGTGTGAGGTGGTATCTCATTGTGGTTTTGATTTGTATTTCCCTTATGATGAGTGATGTTGAGCATCTTTTCGTGTGTCTGTTAGCCATATTGATGTCTTCTTTGGAAGTGTCCATGTCTTTTGCCCATTTCTTCACTGGATTATTTGTGTTTTTTTGGGTGTTGAATTTGATAAGTTCTTTTTAGATTTTGGACCCTTTACCTGATATGTCATTTGCAAATATCTTTTCCCATTCCCTTGGTTGCCTTTTAGTTGTATTGATTCCTTTACTGCACAGAAGGTTTTTTATCTTGATGAGGTCCCAATAGCTCATTTTTGTTTTTGTTGTCCTTGCCTCTGCAGGCATGTCTAGTACAAAGTTGCTGTGGTTGAGGTCAAAGAGGTTGTTGCCTATTTTCTCCTCTAGGCTTTCCATGGTTTCCTGTCTTACATTTAGAACTTCATCCATTTTGAGCTTATTTTTGGTTTTGGTGTAAGAAAGTGGTCCAGGTTCATTCTTCTGGACTGGATAAACTGCTGTCCAGTTTATCCAACACCATTTGCTGAAGAGACTGTCTTTTTTCCACTGGATATTCTTTCCTGCTTTGTTAAAAGTTAGTTAGCCATACATTTGTGGCTCCAGTTCTGGGTTCTCCATTCTGTTCCACTGATCTATGTGTCTGTTTTCTTGTGCCAGTACCATACTGTCTTGATGATTACACCTTTGCCATATAACTTGAAGTCTGGAATTGTGAGGCCTCCAGTTTTGGTTTTCTTTTTCAATATTACTTTGGCTATTCAGGGTCTTTTCTGGTTCCATACAGATTTTAGAATTGTTTTTTCTAGCTCTGTGAAGAATGCTGGTGTTATTTTGAATGGGATTGCATTGAATGTATGGATTCCTTTGGGTAGTATCAACATTTTAAGAATATTTGTTCTTCCAATCCAATGAGCATGAAATGTTTTTCCATTTCTCTGTGTCTTCTTCAGTTTCTTTCATAAGCTTTCTATAGTTTTCAGTTAACAGACCTTTTACTCTTTGGTTAGGTTTATTCCTAGGTATTTATGGTTTTGGTGCAATTGTAGATGGGATCGATTCCTTGGTTTCTCTTTCTGCTGCTTCATTATTGCTGTATAGAAATGCAACCAATTTCTGTATGTTGATTTTATATCCTGAGACTTTGCTGAATTCATGTATCACCTCTGGCTGTTTTTTGGTGGTCTTTCAGGTTTTCCATGTAGAGTATCATGTCATCTGTGAAGAGTGAAAGTTTGACTTCTTCCTTGACAATGTGAATGCCTTTTATTTCTTTTTGTTGTCTGATTGCTAGGGCTAGGACTTCCAACTTTATGTTAAACAACAGAGGTGAGAGTGGACATCCCTGTTGTGTTCCTAATCTCAGGGGGAAATCTCTCAGTTTTTCTCCATTGAGGATGATGTTAGCTGTAGGTCTTTCATATATAGCCTTTAATATGTTGAGCTATGTTTCTTCTATCCCCACTTTATTGAAGGTTTTTATGAAGAAAGGATGTTGTATTTTGTCAAATTTTTTTCTGCATCTATTGAGAGGATCATGTGGTTCTTATCCTTTATTTTATATTAATGTGATGTATCATGTTGATTGATTTGTGGATATTGAGCCATCCCTGCAGCCCATGAATAAATGCCAATTGTTCATGGTATATAGTTTTTTTTAATGTATTGTTGGATTCAATTTGCTTGTATCTTGTTAAAAATTTTTGCATCAATGTTCATCAGGGAAATTGGTCTGTGATTCTCCTTTTTAGTGGAGTCTGTGTCTGGATTTGGAGTCAAGGTAATGCTGCCCTCATGAATGAGTTTGGAAGTTTTCCTTCCATTTCTGTTTTTTGGAACAGCTTCAAAAGAATAGGTATTAATTATTCTTTAAATGTGTGGGAGACTTCCTTTGGGAAGCTATTAGGCCCTGGACTATCGTTTGTTGGGAGATTTTTGATTACTAATTCAAATTCTTTACTGGTTATGGGTCTGTTTAAGTTTTCTATTTCTTCCTGTTCCAGTTTCGGTAGTTTATGTTTCTAAAATTTTATCCACTTCTTCCAGATTGCCCAATTTTTTGGCATTTAATTGCTCATAATATTCTTTTGTATACCTGTGGTGTTGTGATCTCTCCTCTTTCATTCATTATTTTGTCTATTTGGGTCTTTTCCTTTTTCTTTTGATGAATCCAGCTAGAGGTTTATCAACTTTAATTCTTTCAAAGAACCAGCTCCTACTGTTTTTGTTTTTTTTTCAATATCATTGATTTCTGCTCTAATCTTTATTATTTCCCCTCTTTTGCTGTTTTGGGACTTTATTTGCTGTTCTTTTTCCATCTCCTTTAGGTGTAAAGTTAGGTTGTGTATTTGAGACTTCTCTTCCTTCTGTAAGAAGTCCTGGATTGCTATATGCTTAATTGTTATAACCACCCTTACTGCATCCCAAAGGCTTTGGACAGTTGTGTTTTCATTTTCATTGGCTTCCATGTACTTTTTTATTTGCTCTTAATTTCTTGGTTAACCCATTCATTCTTTAGTAAAATGTTTTTTAATCTCCCGGTATTTGTGGTTTTTCCAAGTTTTTTATTGTTGTTGACTCTAAGTTTCGTAATGGTATGTTCTGAAAATATGCATGATATTATCGAGCTTTATGTACTTGTTGAGGGCTGATTTGTGACCCAGTATGTGACCTATTCTGGAGAATGTTCCATGTGCACTCGAGACAAATGTGTATTATGCTGCTTTAGGATGAAATGTTCTGAATGTTTCTGTTAAGTCCATTTGGTCCAGTGTGTCATTCAAAGCTATTGTTTCTTTGTTGGTTTTCTGCTTGCACGATCTGTCCATTGCTGTCCATTGTTGTAAGTGGGGTGTTGAATCCCTTACTATTATAGTATCATTACTGATGAGTTTCTTTATGTTTGTAATTAATTGATTTATATATTTGGGTGCTTTCAAGTTGGAGACATAAATATTTATAATCACTAGATCTTGGTGGATAGACCCCTTAATTATGATATAATGCCCTTCTTCATCTCTTGTTACAGTCTTTGCTTTAAAATCTTGTTTTTCTGATGTAAGTATGGCTAGCTATTCTGGATTTCTTTTGATGTCCATTAGCATGATAGATAGCTCTCCATCCCCTCACTTTCAATCTGCAGGTGTCTTTTTTTTTTTTAATTTTTTTTTAACGTTTTTATTTATTTTTGAGACAGAGAGAGACACAGCATGAACGGGGGAGGGGCAGAGAGAGAGGGAGACACAGAATCGGAAGCAGGCTCCAGGCTCTGAGCCATCAGCCCAGAGCCCGACGCGGGGCTCGAACTCGCGGACCGCAAGATCGTGACCTGAGCTGAAGTCGGATGCCCAACCGACTAAGCCACCCAGGCGCCCCTCTGCAGGTGTCTTTAAGTCTAAAATGAATCTTTTGTAAGCAGCGTATTGATGAATTTTATTTTTTTTATCCATTCTGATACCCTATATCTTTTGTTTGGAGCATTTAGTCCACTTAAATTAGATTGAGAGATGTGAATTTAGTGCCATTGTGTGGTCTGTAGATTTGGTGTTTCCGGTAATGTTCTCTATTCCTTTCCAGTCTTTGTTGCTTTTGGTCTTTTTTATCTTGCTTTTTTTTTCTTCCACTCAGAGTCCCCCTTAAAATTTCTTGCAGGGCTGGTTTAGTGGCCATGAACTCCTTTAGTTTTTGTTTGTTTGGGAAACTTTTTTTTTTAACAGTTATTTATTTTTGAGACAGAGAGAGACAGAGAATGAGCAGGGGAGGGGCAGGGAGAGAGGGAGACACAGAATCTGAAGGAGGCTCCAGGCTCTGAGATGTCAGCACAGAGCCTGACATGGGGCTTGAACCATGAACTGTGAGATCATGACCTGAGCTGAAGTTGGATCCTTAACTGACTGAGCTAACCAGGTGCCCCTGGGAAACTCTTTATCTTTTCTTCTATTTTAAATGGCAGACTTGCTGGATAAAGATTTCTTGGCTGCATATTTTTCCAATTCAGCACGTTGAATATATCCGGTCACTCCTTTCTGGACTGCCAAGTTTCTGATCAGATTCAGGTATAGATTTGCCACAAACCTGTTTTCTCTTCCCTTGTAGGTTAAGAACTTTTTTCCCTTGGTGCCTTTATGATTCTTTCCTTGTCTGTGTATTTTGTGAATTTGACTATGATTTGCTCGGTGATGTTCGGTTTTTATTGAATTTAATGGGAGTTCTCTGTGCTTCTTGAATTTTGCTTTTTGTGTCTTCCCCCAGATTAGGAAAGTTTTCAGGTATAATTTGTTCACATAAACCTTCTGCCCCTGTCTTTCTCTTCATCTTCTGTAACTTCTGTGATATGAATATTATTCCTCTTTAATAAGTTGTTGAGTTCTCTAAGTCTTCTATTGTGATCTTTTGCCTTTATTTACCTCCTTTTTTCTGCTTTATTATTTTCCATAATTTTATCTTCTATATCAGTGATTTGCTGCTTTGCTTTATCTATCCTTGTCATCATGACATCAATTCGAGAGTATATCTCAGATATAGCATTTTTAATTTTGGCCTGACTAGCTTTTAGTTCTTTTATCTCTGAAGAAAGGGATTGTCTGGTATCATCTATGCTTTTTTAACCCTAGCTAGTATCCTTATAATCATGGTATTAAATTCTAGTTCAGACATCTTACTTATATCTTGTTGATTAAATCCTTGGCATTTATTTCTTCTTATTCTTTTTTTTGGAGGAAGTGAATTCCTCCATCTTGTCATTTTGGAGGGATTAAAAATTAATAAAATAAAAAATTAAAATTAAAAAATTGAAAACAAAGCAAAACAAACAACAAAATCAAAGGAAGCTAGATGCTGGGTGTGTTTCATACTGCTTGTTGAGAGAAGCTTGATAGAAAAGAGAAAATAGAGAAAGGGGAAAAAGTTTAAAAATTTAAAAACAAAATAATTTAACTAATAGAATAAAATAAAATACTGAAAATAAAATGAATAAAAAATAAAAAAAAATTTCTCTTTCAGTCTCCAAGAAAGAAAAAGAAATAAAATAAAGAAAAGAAAAACATGAACAAAAACAGAAGCAAAGAAAATGAACAAACAAGCAAACAGAATGAAATCTGAATGAAGTTACATCTAATTTCCCCCAGTACGGAAACTTTTCAGCACACGATAGCCCATAGACTAAACAGATGTAAGGGATTCATGCTGGTCTTCTATGGGATGTGCCTGGAGGGTACAAGTGGGCAGGGCTCAGTGTAATGGCCCTATTCTCCATTTGGTGGCACTGCTTAGCTCACTGGGGTAAATTCCTGAGTGCTTGCACACTAGAGGTGGAAATGGCTTTGCCTAGCTCTTTAGTCTCTGGTGTGGGTATTTTGTGCCCTCACACACATGTGATCAAGCACCCCTCCTTTGTCTCAGGCTTCTGTCAGCTCCCCGCCTTTACCCTGTATCCAAGCTGTCTGCCTGCCAGGTGGAGCCTCCCTCCAGAGTTTTATCTCAGATGGGGCTATGTTTCAAAACCCCACACTTCAAGGACACCTGGGTGGCTCAGTTGGTTAAGCATATAACTTCAGCTCAGGTCATTATCTCATGGTTTGTGAGTTCTAGCCCTGCAATGGGCTCTCTGTTGTCAGCACAGAGCATGCTTTGGATCCTCTGTCTCCCACTCTGCCCTTCTCCCTCTCCCCCTCTGTCTCTCTCTGTCTCTCTGTCTCTCTTTCTCTCTCCAAAATAAATAAAACTTAAAAAAAAAAGCAACCAAACCACACTTCAGTGATCCCTGTGACTTGGACCTGTACTGATTTTCTGGGGGGTGGGGGGAAGGGTATCACTGAGCAATGGCCAGGTGCCAGCTTGTCCCAGAAAATATATGCATGATCTCGCAGTGGCAGCTCAGAGTGTATGGTAAGTCACAATACACAGCTGGTGCCAGGTTTTCCTGCACCCTGGTGTCTTTGTTCCAATATCAATAAATATGGCAGCTCTCCAGGATCCACTGGGACTTTTGCCCAAGGGGAGGCCATTTGGCCTCTACCAAACTGCACTCCAACCAGGGGAACCACTTCTCCCCATGTGGCACATGGACACCTCAGGCCATGCCATCTGCTTCTGGGGATTCACCCTACTTCCTCATTAGAGTATCGCCAGGCACTGAGCTTTGAACCTTTAGACTCTTGCTCAACTGTTTATAGAATCATGGAGATGTTGAAATCTCCTTTTCCCCTGTCAATCGTTTTGGGGAACAGATTTCTTGTTCAGGCCTCTGCAAGTGTTTTCACTTTTTCTCTCTCTTTCTCTCCAGCTACTTTTGTGGGGAGCACTCTCCCCCTTACTGTTTCTCTCTCTGTCTTCTCTCTGCAAAAATGACTCCTAACCCTCTGAGGCTCTGAGGCTTTTCTCTCCCCCAATTCACCTCTCTGCACTGCTTACCTGCCAAGTTCTGGCTCAAATTATAAAGATTATTGCATTAATCCTCAGATCAATTTCCTAGGTGTTCAAAATGGTTTGATGCTGATCTAGCTGCATTTCAGGGATGAGACAAGCTCAGGATCCCCCTAGTGCTCTGTCATATTAACTCCATCCTTGTTTATTATTTTTTGAAAATGTAAGCAGATTGGATAACCCAGATCTAAAATAGTGATTTTTCCACCTTCACTGCACATTGGATTATCTGAATATATGTCAAAATTATGAATAACCAGAGTGAACCATAGACTAATCAAATTAGAATCTCTGGAGGAGGTTTTCTCAAACAATTTTTTTGAGATATAGTGTATACACCTTAAATTAACCTATTTGAAGTATACAGCTTAATGATTTTTTAAAGTAAATTCATAAAGTTGTGCAATTATTAGTATAATCAAGTTTCAGAACACTCTCATCATTCCACAAAGATTCCCCTTGCCAGTTTGCAGTCAATCCCCACTACTACCCTTTTCTCGATGTTTCATAGAAATGAAATCATATAATATGTGGGCTTTTACATCTGTTTTCTCTCTGTTTACATTATCCATATGTTTATGTTTGTTGTCTTTTTTCCATTAGATCCCTTAGCTTATAAATCATAATTGTTTTATTTTATTTTATTATTATTTTTTAATGTTTATTTGAGAGAGAGAGAGAGAGAGCATGAGCGGGAGAGAGGCAGAGAGACAGGGAGACACAGAATCCGAAGCAGGCTCCAAGCTCTGAGCTGTCAGCACAGAGCCCGATGTAGGGCTTGAACTCACAAACTGAGAAATCATGACCTGAGCCAAAGTCAGATGCTCAACCGACTGAACCACCCAGGAGTTCCAAATCATAATTGTTTTAAGTTCCTGGCCTGATAATCCCAAAATCTTTTCCATCTTTGAGTCTGGTTCTAATCCTTGTTCTTTCTCTTCAGACTATATGTTTTTCCTCTTGATGTGCTGTATAATTCTTCTGAAAGCCAAACATAATGTACTGGATAAAAAGAACTGAGGTAAATAAACCTTTAGTGTGGGGTTTTATTTATCTGGCTACAAGTTAGACTGTGTTTACTGTTTGCTGTAGCTGTAGGTGTCAGAGGCTAAAATTTTCTCTGGTATCTTTGTTTTTGTCTTCTGTTGTTATTGGATTTCCCTAGAGACTTTTTTTTTTTTTTTTTTTTTTTTTAACACAGTAAACTCCAAACCCAGAGTGGAACCTAACTCTGGGCTTGAACTCACAGCCCTGAGATTAGGACCCTGAGATCAAGGCCTGTGCAGAGATCAAGAATTGGTTGCTTAATGGACAGTTGCCCTTCCTTAGAGACTTCTTAAATAACACTTGAGACAGTGTTTAGTTGTATTCTCTTGTTATACAGGAGCTTTATTGATATGGTAGTAAGATATGAAGGGGAAGGGGAATGGTATAGGTTTATGCTTAAGTCTCAGACTTTTGGTGATCCCATGACCCTGAGTTATGACCTTCACAGGTGATTCTCAATTTTCCATCCATTAGGTGGGACAGGAATACCAAGTGGGGGGCTGGATTTGGGTATTTTCTTTCCCCTGGTCAATTAGGCTCTGGTAAAACCTCAGTCAGTCATGGTTTGGCAAAATAGTTTCTCTTGAGGAAAAGGCTTAATGAGAACAGAATGGTGTGTGTGCATTCCAGAGTGGCTCTTTCCCCTTCTCTCTGGAAGTATTAGGAGAATTTTCCAGATCTTTACTGAGAGCATGGTAGGGGCCCTTGGAAATAAAACTCACAGAAATATGGGGTCTTCCTTAAAACTGGTCTGCCCTGATGCCTTTTAACTCTCAAACTTGTCCATAGTGAGCCTCCAGCTTTGTCAATTACAGTTTAATTTTTTTTGGTACCCTGGTACTGGTTTCCAGTGAAGTTTCTATGGTAAGTTGTGATTCTCTATCCTCCTATCTGTTTCTCCACTTTGGGGACCACTGACTTTAGTTCACTGATGTATTTTTTTGTAGTGAAAATATATATAATTCTTTTTTATTCCTTGTTTTTACCCCAAAAGAATGATACTGTGTACATTGTTATGTACCTAGCTTTTACACACAATAACATACTGTAGAGATATTCTCATCAGTACATAACTCCATCCCAATCTTTCACCTGGCTACATGGTATTCAGTTTGCATCCCAGTCTTGCACAAGGCTGCATGGTATTCAGTGATAAAACTTCTCATTTACTGAAGTTATTTTTATTATTACTGTTTTTCTTGGTTCAGTTTCAAGGTCATCATTGTTTTCTAGGATATGGTTAGTCCAAAACATTATCCCTGGAGTCCTCCAAAATTGGCAGTTTCAAAGAACTCATCAGGAAATCTTATCATAGAATCAAATATGGTAGAACTTAAAGTTGTTTTTGTTTGTTTGTTTGTTGTTGTTGTTGTTTTCAGTTGTTGAGAGAGTCTGAATCAGCACAGCTTCACCAGGATCCTTGAGCTGGAATCTTCCCATTGCCTCTCCAGATCCTTTTTCTTTTCTGCTTTTTGCCATCTTTTTTCCAATTTAGCCAATTAGGAGCTCTGCAAGAGGCTGGAGGACAGAAGAGAGTGAAATCAGAGTTTTTCCTCCCTGGCTCCTTCTAGACCTCCACTGAAAGTCAATGTTCCTTCATAGGTGGCTGTTTCTATATGACTCAGCATTCTGTATTCTTTTTTCTTTTTAAAAAATTTTTTTACATTTATTCATTTTTGAGAGACAGAGAGAGACAGAGCACAAGCGGGGGAGGGGCAGAGAGAGAGGGAGACACAGAATCTGAAGCAGGCTCCAGTCTCCCAGCTATCAGCACAGAGCTCGTCAGGGTGGAACTCACAAACTGTGAGATCATGACCTGAGCCAAAGTCAGATGCACAATGAACTGAGCCACCCAGGCACCCCATCAGCATTCTGTATTCTTTTTTTTTTTAATCTATTTTTGAGACACAGAGAGACAGAACATGAGTGGGGAAGGGGCAGAGAGAGGGAGACACAGAATCTGAAACAAGATCCAGGCTCTGAGCTGTCAGCACAGAGTCCAACACGGGGCTTGAACTCAGGGATTGTGAGATCATGACCTGAGCCAAAATCGGATGCTTAACCGACTGAGCCACCCAGGGGTCCCAGCATTCTGTATTCTTAATCTCACTTCATCCCTATAGATCTAAGAGTGTCAGTGGCCTGTGCTCTGCTTATTCCTTTTGGTCCTTTTTTTTTTTTTTTTTTTTTTTTTTTTAGTAGTCTGGATTGATGATTTTATTTCTTTATAACTTGAGAAATTTGTTGGAATGTGATGCCATTCACCAAAATGGAAACCATAGGATGAAAGACAGCTGAGGAGAAGGGGGATAGATGATGAGTTCAATTGGGACACAGCAAATTTGAATCGAAGCTGCCTGTTTGACATCCAAGTAGTTCACTGATGTATTTTAAAAAGAGTTGTTGATTTTCAGTTTGTTGAGCTATTTTCTTGTTTGAGTGTGGGAGTGACAACTTCCAAATGTTTTACATGCTGAATCATGATTAACCGATTTTTGTATGCTGAATTGATCATGCATTTCTTTTTTTCTTCTTTTTATTTAAATTCCATTTAGTTAACATACAGTGTAATATTAGTTTCAGGTGTAGAAACAACAACACAAAACAAATGCCCTCCTTAATACCCATACCCCATTTAATCCATTCCACTGCTAACCTCTCTATACTATACTACGGTTTGCCTCTCCTTTTCCCCTCACTGTGTGCATCTACTACATTTCTTAAATTCCACATATGAGTAAAATGATATGGTATTTGTCTTTCTCTCACTGAGTAATTTCTCTTAGCATAATACACTCCAGCTCATCCACGTTGTTGCAGATGGCAAGATTTCATTCTTTTTTATGGTTAAGTAATATTCCATTGTGTGTGTATATATATATGTATACCACATCTTCTTTATCCATTCATCAGTTGATGGACATTGGGCTCTTTCCATAATTTGGCTATTGTTGATAATGCTGCTAAAAACATTGGGGCATGTGTCCCTTTGAATCAGTATTTTTGTATTCTTTGGATAAGTACCTAATAGTACAATTGCTGGGTCATAAGGTAGTTCTATTTTTAACCTTTTTTTTTTTTTAACTTTTTGAGGAAACTCCATATGCTTTCCAGAGTGGCTGCACCAGTTTGCATTCCCACCAACAGCATAAGAGGGTTTATCTATCTCCACATCTTCACCATCTTTTGTTTTCTGTTTTGTCAATTTTAGTCATTCTGACAGGTGTGAGATGATAGCTCATTGTAGTTTTGATTTGTATTTCTCTGATGATGAGTGATGTTGAGCATGTTTTCATGTGTCTGTTAGCCATCTCACTGTCTTCTTTGGAAAAATGTTCATGTCCTATGCCCATTTTTAATTGGATTATTATTATTATTATTATTATTATTTTGTTTTTGAGTTTTATAAATTCTTTACATATTTTGGATACTAACCCTTAACCAACATATCATTTGCAAATATCTTCTCCCATTCCACCAGTTGCCTTTTAGTTCTGTTGATTGTTTCTATGGCTGTGCAGAAGCTTTTTATCTTGATGAAATCCAAATAGTTTATTTTTACTTTTGTTTCCCTTGCCTCAGGAGACATATCTAGAAAGAAGTTGCTGAGGCCAATGTCAAAGAGGTTACTGCTTGTGTTTTCCTCTAGGATTTTGATGTTTTCCTGCCTGACATTTATTTCATGTTCATCCATTTTGAATTTATTTTTGTGTGTGGTGTAATAAAGTGGTTTAGTTCCACTCTTTTGCATGTTGCTGTCCAGTTTTCTCAATACAATGTGTTGAAGAGACTGTCTTTTTCCCAATGGATATTCTTTCCTGCTTTGTTGAAGATTAGTTGTCCATATAGTTATGGGTCCATTTCCGGATTTTCTGTTCTTTTCCATTTATCTATGTGTCTGTTCTTGTGCCACATATTGTCTTGATAACTACAGGTTTGTAATATAACTTGAAGTCTGGAGTTGTGATGTCTCCAGCTTGACTTTTCTTTTTCTTTTTTTTTTTTTTAATATATGAATTTTATTGTCAAGTTGGTTTCCATACAACACCCAGTGCTCATCCCAAAAGGTGCCCTCCTCAATACCAATCACCCACCCTCCCCTCCCTCCCACCCCCCATCAACCCTCAGTTTGTTCTCAGTTTTTAACAGTCTCTTATGCTTTGGTTCCTCCCACTCTAACCTCTTTTTTTTTTTCTTCCCCTCCCCCATGGGTTTCTGTTAAGTTTCTCAGGATCCACATAAGAGTGAAACCATATGGTACCTGTCTTTCTCTGTATGGCTTATTTCACTTAGCATCACACTCTCCAGTTCCATCCACGTTGCTACAAAAGGCCATATTTCATTCTTTCTCATTGCCACGTAGTATTCCATTGTGTATATAAACCACCATTTCTTTATCCATTCGTCAGTTGATGGACATTTAGGCTCTTTCCATAATTTGGCTATTGTTGAGAGTGCTGCTATAAACATTGGGGTACAAGTGTCCCTATGCGTCAGTACTCCTGTATCCCTTGGGTAAATTCCTAGCAGTGCTATTGCTGGGTCATAGGGTAGGTCTATTTTTAATTTTCTGAGGAACCTCCACACTGTTTTCCAGAGCGGCTGCACCAATTTGCATTCCCACCAACAGTGCAAGAGGGTTCCCGTTTCTCCACATCCTCTCCAGCATCTATAGTCTCCTGATTTGTTCATTTTGGCCACTCTGACTGGTGTGAGGTGATATCTGAGTGTGGTTTTGATTTGTATTTCCCTGATAAGGAGCGACGGTGAACATCTTTTCATGTGCCTGTTGGCCATCCGGATGTCTTTTATAGAAAAGTGTCTATTCATGTTTTCTGCCCATTTCTTCACTGGGTTATTTGTTTTTCGGGTGTGGAGTTTGGTGAGCTCTTTATAGATTTTGGATACTAGCCCTTTGTCCGATATGTCAGTTGCAAATATCTTTTCCCATTCCGTTGGTTGCCTTTTCGTTTTGTTGGTTGTTTCCTTTGCTGTGCAGAAGCTTTTTATCTTCATAAGGTCCCAGTAATTCACTTTTGCTTTTAATTCCCTTGCCTTTGGGGATGTGTCAAGTAAGAGATTGCTACGGCTGAGGTCAGAGAGGTCTTTTCCTGCTTTCTCCTCTAGGGTTTTGATGGTTTCCTGTCTCACATTCAGGTCCTTTATCCATTTTGAGTTTATTTTTGTGAATGGTGTGAGAAAGTGGTCTAGTTTCATTCTTCTGCATGTTGCTGTCCAGTTCTCCAGCACCATTTGTTAAAGAGACTGTCTTTTTTCCATTGGATATTCTTTCCTGCTTTGTCAAAGATGAGTTGGCCATACTTTTGTGGGTCTAGTTCTGGGGTTTCTATTCTATTCCATTGGTCTATGTGTCTGTTTTTGTGCCAATACCATGCTGTCTTGATGATTACAGCTTTGTAGTAGAGGCTAAAGTCTGAGATTGTGATGCCTCCTGCTTTGGTCTTCTTCAAAATTACTTTGGTTATTCGGGGCCTTTTGTGGTTCCATATGAATTTTAGGATTGCTTGCGCTAGTTTCGAGAAGAATGCTGGTGCAATTTTGATTGCATTGAATGTGTAGATAGCTTTGGGTAGTATTGACATTTTGACAATATTTATTCTTCCAATCCATGAGCAGGGAATGTCTTTTCATTTCTTTATATCTTCTTCAATTTCCTTCATAAGCTTTCTATAGTTTTCAGCATACAGATCTTTTACATCTTTGGTTAGATTTATTCCTAGGTATTTTATGCTTCTTGGTGCAATTGTGAATGGGATCAGTTTCTTTATTTGTCTTTCTGTTGCTTCATTGTTAGTGTATAAGAATGCAACTGATTTCTGTACATTGATTTTGTATCCTGCAACTTTGCTGAATTCGTGTATCAGTTCTAGCAGAATTTTGGTGGAGTCTATCGGATTTTCCATGTATAATATCATGTCATCTGCAAAAAGCGAAAGCTTGACTTCATCTTTGCCAATTTTGATGCCTTTGATTTCCTTTTGTTGTCTGATTGCTGATGCTAGAACTTCCAGCACTATGTTAAACAACAGTGGTGAGAGTGGACATCCCTGTCGTGTTCCTGATCTCAGGGAAAAAGCTCTCAGTTTTTCCCTGTTGAGGATGATGTTAGCTGTGGGCTTTTCATAAATGGCTTTTATGCTATTTAAGTATGTTCTTTCTATCCCGACTTTCTCAAGGGTTTTTATTAAGAAAGGTGCTGGATTTTGTCAAAGGCCTTTTCTGCATCGATTGACAGGATCATATGGTTCTTCTCTTTTTTTTTTTATTCATGTGATGTATCACGTTGATTGTTTTGCGAATGTTGAACCAGCCCTGCATCCCAGGAATGAATCCCACTTGATCATGGTGAATAATTCTTTTTATATGCCGTTGAATTCGATTTGCTAGTATCTTATGGAGAATTTTTGCATCCATATTCATCAGGGATATTGGCCTGTAGTTCTCTTTTTTTACTGGGTCTCTGTCTGGTTTAGGAATCAAAGTAATACTGGCTTCATAGAATGAGTCTGGAAGTTTTCCTTCCCTTTCTATTTCTTGGAATAGCTTGAGAAGGATAGGTATTATCTCTGCTTTAAACATCTGGTAGGACTCCCCTGGGAAGCCATCTGGTCCTGGACTCTTATTTGTTGGGAGATTTTTGATAACCGATTCAATTTCTTCGCTGGTTATGGGTCTGTTCAAGCTTTCAATTTCCTCCTGATTGAGTTTTAGAAGAGTGTGGGTGTTTAGGAATTTGTCCATTTCTTCCAGGTTGTCCAATTTGTTGGCCTATAATTTTTCATAGTATTCCCTGATAATTGTCTGTATCTCTGAGGGATTGGTTGTAATCATTCCATTTTCATTCATGATTTTATCTATTTGGGTCATCTCCCTTTTCTTTTTGAGAAGCCTGGCTAGAGGTTTATCAATTTTGTTTATTTTTTCAAAAAACCAACTCTTGGTTTCGTTGATCTGCTCTACAGTTTTTTTAGATTGTATATTGTTTATTTCTGCTCTGATCTTTATTATTTCTCTTCTTCTGCTGGGTTTAGGCTGCCTTTGCTGTTCTGCTTCTATTTCCTTTAGGTGTGCTGTTAGATTTTGTACTTGGGATTTTTCTTGTTTCTTGAGATAGGCGTGGATTGCAATGTATTTTCCTCTCAGGACTGTCTTCGCTGTGTCCCAAAGCATTTGGATTGTTGTATTTTCATTTTCATTTGTTTCCATATATTTTTTTATAATCTTCTCTAATTTCCTGGTTGACCCACTCATTCTTTAGTAGGGTGTTCTTTAACCTCCATGCTTTTGGAGGTTTTCCAGACTTTTTCCTGTGGTTGATTTCAAGCTTCATAGCATTGTGGTCTGAAAGTATGCATGGTATAATTTCAATTCTTGTAAACTTATGAAGGGCTGTTTTGTGACCCAGTATATGATCTATCTTGGAGAATGTTCCATGTGCACTCGAGAAGAAAGTATATTCTGTTGCTTTGGGATGCAGAGTTCTAAATCTATCTGTCAAGTCCATCTGATCCAATGTATCATTCAGGGCCCTTGTTTCTTTATTGACTGTGTGTCTAGATGATCTATCCATTTCTGTAAGTGGGGTGTTAAAGTACCCTGCAATTACCACATTCTTATCAATAAGGTTGCTTATGTTTGTGAGTAATTGTTTTATATATTTGGGGGCTCCGGTATTTGGCGCATAGACATTTATAATTGTTAGCTCTTCCTGATGGATAGACCCTGTAATTATTATATAATGCCCTTCTTCATCTCTTGTTACAGCCTTTAATTTAAAGTCTAGTTTGTCTGATATAAGTATGGCTACTCCAGCTTTCTTTTGGCTTCCAGTAGCATGATAAATAGTTCTCCATCCCCTCACTCTCAATCTAAAGGTGTCCTCAGATCTAAAATGAGTCTCTTGTAGGCAGCAAATAGATGGGTCTTGTTTTTTTATCCATTGTGATACCCTGTGTCTTTTGGTTGGCGCATTTAATCTATTTACATTCAGTGTTATTATAGAAAGATACGGGTTTAGAGTCATTGTGATGTCTGTATGTTTTATGCTTGTAGTGATGTCTCTGGTACTTTGTCTCACAGGATCCCCCTTAGGATCTCTTGTAGGGCTGGTTTAGTGGTGACAAATTCCTTCAGTTTTTGTTTGTTTGGGAAGACCTTTATCTCTCCTTCTATTCTAAATGACAGATTTGCTGATAAAGGATTCTCGGCTGCATATTTTTTCTGTTTAGCACACTGAAGATCTCGTGCCAATCCTTTCTGGCCTGCCAAGTTTCAAAAGAGAGATCAGTCACGAGTCTTATAGGTCTCCCTTTATATGTGAGGGCACGTTTATCCCTTGCTGCTTTCAGAATTTTCTCTTTATCCTTGTATTTGCCAGTTTCACTATGATATGTCGTGCAGAAGATCGATTCAAGTTACGTCTGAAGGGAGTTCTCTGTGCCTCTTGGATTTCAATGCCTTTTTCCTTCCCCAATTCAGGGAAGTTCTCAGCTATAATTTCTTCAAGTACCCCTTCAGCACATTTCCCTCTCTCTTCCTCCTCTGGGATAGCAATTATGCATATATTATTTCTTTTTAGTGTATCACTTAGTTCTCTAATTTTCCCCTCATACTCCTGGATTTTTTTATCTCTCTTTCTCTCAGCTTCCTCTTTTTCCATAACTTTATCTTCTAGTTCACCTATTCTCTCCTCTGCCTCTTCAATCCGAGCCGTCGTGGTTTCCATTTTGTTTTGCATTTCGTTTAAAGTGCTTTTCAGCTCCTCGTGACTGTTCCTTAGTCCCTTGATCTCTGTAGCAAGAGATTCTCTGCTGTCCTCTATACTGTTTTCAAGCCCAGCGATTAATTTTATGACTATTATTCTAAATTCACTTTCTTTTATATTGTTTAAATCCTTTTTGATCAGTTCATTAGCTGTTGTTATTTCTGGAGATTCTTCTGAGGGGAATTCTTCCGTTTGGTCATTTTGGATAGTCCCTGGAGTGGTGAGGACCTGCAGGGCACTTCCCCTGTGCTGTGGTGTATAACTGGAGTTGGTGGGTGGGGCTGCAGTCCGACCTGATGTCTGCCCCCAGCCCACCGCTGGGGCCACAGTCAGACTGGTGTGTGCTTTCTCTTCCCCTCTCCTAGGGGCGGGATTCACTGTGGGGTGGTGTGGCCCGTCCAGGCTACTTGCACACTGCTAGGCTTGTGGTGCTGGGGATCTGGCGTATTAGCTGGGGTGGGTAGGCAAGGTGCACGGGGGCAGGAGGGGCAGGCTTAGGTCGCTTCTCCTTAGGTGATCCACTTCAGGAGGGGCCCTGTGGCAGCGGGAGGGATTCAGATCTGCTGCCGGAGGTTTGGCTCTGCAGAAGCACAGAGTTGGGTGTTTGCGCGGAGCGAGCAAGTTCCCTGGCAGGAACTGGTTCCCTTTGGGGTTTTGGCTGGGGGATGGGCGGGGGAGATGGCGCTGGCAAGCGCCTTTGTTCCCCACCAAGCTGAGCTCTGTCCTCCGGGGGCTCAGCAACTCTCCCTCCCTTTGTCCTCCAGCCTTCCCGCTTTCTGAGCAGAGCTGTTAACTTATGACCTCCCAGATGCTAAGTCGCGCTTGCTGTCGGAACACAGTCCCTCCGGCCCCTCCGCTTTTGCCAGCCAGACTCAGGGGCTCTGCTTGGCCGGTGAGCCGCCCCTCTGCCCCGGCTCCCTCCCGCCAGTCCGTGGAGCATGCACCGCCTCGCCGCCCTTCCCACCCTCTTCCGTGGGCCTCTTGTCTGCACTTGGCTCCGGAGACTCCTTTCTGCTAAACCTCTGGCGGTTTTCTGGGTTATTTAGGCAGGTGTAGATGGAAAATAAGTGATCAGCAGGACGAGCGGTGAGCCCAGCGTCCTCCTATGCCGCCATCTTCCCTCCAATCCTGACTTTTCTTTTTCAAGTTGCTCTTGCATTTCTGGCATAAATGCTCCCTTTTTATATGTTAGTATATTCAGTTTGCTAATATTTTGTTGAGGATTTTTCATCTATGTTCACGAAGGATATTAGTTTGTAGTTTTCTTGTGATGTTTTTATCTGACTTTGATATCTAGGTGTTACTGATCTCATAGAGTGATAAGTTTTTAGTCTTCCTTTATTTTTGAAAGAGCCTATGAAATATTGGCATTATTTATTCTTTAAATATTTGAGATAATTCACTAATGAAGTCATCTGGGCCTGAGCTTTTCATTATGGGGAAAAATTTAATTATTAATTAAGTGTATTTACTTGTTATGGGTCTCTTCATATTTTCTACTTTTTCTTGTTCTGGTATTTTGGGTCTTCCTCAGAATTTGTTCTCTTGATCTAAGTTATATGTTGATCTAAGGTTCTTCATAATATTCTTTTTAATACCTTTAATTCTGTATGATCAGTATTGATGTCTTCTCATATCTGATGTTAATAAATTGTGTCTTTTTTCTTTTTTCTTTGTCAATATAGCTAAAGATCTGTCAATTTCATTGATCTTTCCAAATATGCACCTTTTTATGGAAACTTAGTCTATGAACTAGCATTGTTCTACTATGTTCAGTGTTGTTCTATCTGTGCATAAAAATAATGTGTATTCTTTTGATAGATGGAATGTTTTATAGAGGTAAGTTTAGGTCAAGTTTGTTAATAATGTTATAAAGTCTCCTATATATCTGCTGTTTTATTGTCTGCTTGTTCTATTAATTCTAAAGGTTGGGGTGTTGAACTCTTTATTATTGTTGAATTGCCTATTTTCCCTTTCAATACTACTGATTTTTCTTTCATACATTTTGGGTCTCTGTTGTTAAGTGTGTATGCTTTTATAACTGTTATATCTTGAATATGTCATCCCCCCGCCTTTGGTATGCACTGTTTTTGATGAGAAATCAGCTATTAATTGTATTTTTTATCTCTGAAGGTAATGGGTCATTTTTCTTTTGTGGGCATTTCAATATTTTTCACTTTATGGCTTTCAAAAGTTTTATTATGATGTATTTAGATTTATTTCTCTTTGTATTTATTCTATTTGGAATTAACTGAACTTTTTGGATATGTAGATTAAATTTTTTTTAATCATATTGGGAAAGTTTTGCCTATTATTTCTTGGATTTTTTTTCTTGTTTTCCTCATTCTTCTTGCCTTCTGGGACTTCAACTATAAACATGTTAGTATGTTTCATAATGTCCTAAGTTCTCTACAGCACTGTTCAATTTTCTTCATTGAAGAGTGCTTTCTTCTTTTTACTTTTTGTTTTTCATATAGATAATTTCTATTGATCCATTAAACTTTCTGATTCTTTCTCTGCCTGCTTAAATCTGCTACTAGGCCCTCAGTTAAATATTTTATTTCTAGTATTAATAGGTTTCAACTTCAGATTTCCATCGTTCTTTTTTACATTTTTCTCTTTTAAGACTATCTGTTATGTATGTGTTATCATACTTTTATGTAATTATTATACATTTCTTTAAAAGTTTTTGAATACATTTATAATAGGTATCCTGAAGTCTTTGCTAAGTCAAATATCTGGTCCCCTCAGGCTTAGTTTCTCAGACTTAGTTTCTCTTCACTTTTGTTTTTCCAGAAAATGGGTAACACTTTTCTCTTACTTTATATGTTTTGTAATTTTTTTTTTTTTTTTTTTTTTTTTTGGAAAACAGATCATTTAAGATAGTATACTGTAACCAACTTTGGATTCTGATTTTCCTTCCTGAGCATTGTTATTTTTTCTCTTTCCCCTCCTCTGCCATTGTTGTTTTCTTCTCCTCATCCCCCTCATCTTCCTTTTTTTCTTTCTTCTTCTTCTTCTCCCGTTCCTCCTCCTGCTCCTCTTATTTCTACTTCTGCTTCTTCTCCTTTTTCTTCTTTTGTTATTCTTGTTTAATAACTTGCCTAGACTAAATCTGTGGAGACTTTCTCTGCTTTGGTGTGTAACTGCTAATGTCTCTGCTCAGTTTTTAATTGTTACTCTTGTTTTTATTTTTAGGGCCTGCCCCTATGTCTTTGAGCTTAGTAGCCAGCCAATGAATTATCATACTTTGTGTTCAAAGACCTTGAGCCAATAAACCTCTCAGTGTTCATTGTTGGATCTAAGTTTGGTTTAAAAAAATACGTTCAAAATTTAGAGTTTACAACTCTGCACTAGTTTTTGGTTTGCCCCACATCTTCTCGTTTGTGGGTGGGTTTTTTGTTTTGTTTTGTTTGTTTTTTGCATAATCACATGACCTCTTGTTGAGTCAAGGATAAGTGGACAGCTAGGTTGCTTTCTGGTCTCTTGCTCTTTTCCAGCCTTGTGCATACTTGCACTTTTGTCTTTGCTCTCACACTTCCAGACCATCAGGGATATGTCTGAGGTCATTAAAGTCTGCTATGGCTGTTTAGCTGTTTTTATTGCTTGTTCCTAGAAGAACTGGAATCTCAATCTATCTATACTTGCTATTGTTCATTTGCAACCAAAATTGCTTTTGTTTTCATCATTGCCTCTGGGCTTTCTGAGTTCCACATGAAATCAAAAGTGTCCATTCTGGCAGTGGAGTTGTTGATTTGCCCTGCCCTGGTAGAAATACTGTGATGACTGGAAGTGGAGAAGGGATGTGGGGGGTGGGGTGGGAACAACTCCAGGCAAGAAAGCCAGAGACTCTCACTCTTTTTCCTTAAGTCCAGTACTTTTTATTGAATAAATGCTTTTCAATGTGCTCTATGTCTTTGGTCGATTTCCAGAGTCCTCAAGTCCTCCAATTATTTTTGAAAATTTTGTCCAGTTTTATCATTGTTTTTGGGGAGAGGATTTGCTAAGCTCTTTATCATTTGAAAGTCCTCACCTTACTATTCTCTCTCTCTCTCTCTCACTCTCAAGGTGATTCCAATTTGTAGCCTTGAGAACTGCCTTTAGAGAGAGCTACTCCTATCATTTGGCCATCAGTGATAAAAGCTCACATTCAGGAATCATTTGTCTCTAAGTAAGTCAACAAACTTACCTTAGGTCAGTTCTAATAATATTTCTATAAGCAGAAATGTTCTTATTAAACTTATTCCTGAAGAAATGACTAATGTTCCTAAATAGGAAATTGTAATTATTTTATTTGTCAAGAATTTACTGAATATTTCTTGTAAGATTGGCACTAAGTTCAGCGATGCACTTGCCTTACTTCATGTAAACTTCACATCAGTCCCAGGATGGGAGCACTATTACTATTTCATTACTACTTCACAGATGAGAAAATTGATGCTAAAGTCACACAGCCACTGGGTTTCAGTTCTCAAATGTTATTCCATGGCCCTTAATACAACCACCTGATTGCACAATAGAGCAAGAATCTCCACCCTGGACTCACATTAAGATACCTGGAGGGCTCTTAGAATTCCTATCCTTGGGTCACATTCCCAGAAAAATGTAATCAGAACCTCTGGGAGAATGGACTCCAGGAAAAAGTGAATTTCCAAAGGTTTCCTGTTGATTTTAATTGCAATCTGCTGATGTGACCCACTGCATTGGAACTATTAAGTTATGATCAACTGAACAGTGCAAAAAGCCATGATTTCCATTAAATAAACATTTGTATCCAAGGTTCTGAGTGAAAAGCAAGGTAGTGGCTGGGTGTATAAAAGTCTTAACACATGATAAGAGCCAAATAAATGATGGTCATCAGCATGTTCAGCAGCATCAGCGCGAACCACCATCAGCACCATCTTTCAAGTGTGGTCACTGGGTCAAGGGATATAGAAGTATAATTACTCTTTTTTTAAAAAATGTTTATTTTTGAGAGAGAGACAGAGAATGAGTGGGTGAGGATCAGAGAGAGAGGGAGACACAGAATCTGAAGCAGGCTCCAGGCTCTGAGCTGTCAGCACAGAGCCTGACGCAGGGCTTGAACCCATGAACCATGAGATAATGACCTGAGCTGAAGTTGGACACTTAACCAACTGAGCCACCCAGGTGACCCAAAGTATAATTACTCTTGATGTACACTTGAAACTGCTTTGTGAACGAATTGTGCTAAATTATACCACCCACATTTTGCGTAGCTAAGCAGGTTGTTTTGAGACATTCCAAATAGTTCTATTTGGAATAGAACCCACCCACAAATGAGAAGATGTGGGGCAAACCAAAAACTAGTGCAGAGTTGTAAACTCTAAATTTTGAACGTATTTTTTTAAACCAAACTTAGATCCAACAATGAACACTGAGAGGTTTATTGGCTCAAGGTCTTTGAACACAAAGTATGATAATTCATTGGCTGGCTACTAAGCTCAAAGACATAGGGGCAGGCCCTAAAAATAAAAACAAGAGTAACAATTAAAAACTGAGCAGAGACATTAGCAGTTACACACCAACTATTCTGGAATAGTTGTTAACAGGGTTGCTAATTTCAGTATCTTGGGGCCCATCAAACCAGACCTAGAGGTCTGGATAAGTGTTGGGGTTTCTTCCCACAATTCTTAGGGTAAACCACAGTTTTGGCTGTGCCGGAAGCCTGGCTGCTTCTTGCTTCAGAGAATGGCTTCTCTGTTGTGTGGAGCTTCATCCTTCTCTAGCCTTTCTGCCATATTTGGGGTTAAAATAGCAACCTCAGGAGCTAGCACATCAGAGGTTCATTTGGATCCAACCCCATGGAACACTGCAGTAGGAGAACCTTTGGGTAACATCAGCAGGTGGGGAAGAGGAAATAGTTTGCAACATGCACCATTTAAAAGTCGTACTTTTTCTCCCACTGGCCAGCACTGCTGGTCTTACCCAAGTCTAACCCATATGGAAAGGGTAGCAGGGAGAAAGTGGTCATGCTGACCAGCTATCTGGCATAAAGCCCTCCTCTCCACCCAGGGGGCTACATGTTGGTTCTTAGTGCTGGAGTAGGGAAGTCTCAGCTTGTTTCTAACTCCATGAAATCTATTGTTCTGGGTGGTGGGAACTAAACCTTACTTTTTGGCGGGGGTGGGGGGGTGGGGGGGTGGGGGGGAAGGTTGGTGGTGGTGACTGTTGTGTCCTAAAGCTGATAATCATGTCTCAAATCTTCACTAGTTCAATGCTGGCTTTGAACATTTGGGCTTTGTGGCTGATGTGTGACACATTTCCCATAGGATCAAGGAAACCAGTACCTGAATGCTTGTCTAGGGTCACCCTGACCTGGAGTGTCCAAAATGCATTGAACCACAGAAGCTGGATGTATAAGCTAAAGATCTCTCATCACATCCCTATCAGAAGCCACTGACAAGTCAGGGGGAGCTGCTGTCTTTGAGGCTTTGCCCTATTTTTAAAGGGAGATTCTGTTCCTCTAACTTAACTTGAATGACATGAGTGCCTCACTAAGATATAGACTTCACACCAGCATTCTCAAGTTGAGGAATCTCAGTAATAATAATAAAGTAATAACTCCAAAAATATAATGCATTCACAAGTGTAGGCTCCACACAAGTAGGAACTTTTATTCTTAAATGCCTAACAAGTGTTTTATAAATATTTATTAAGTGAACAAACAAAAATAATGGTCATGGCATGAATTTGTCAGATAATGATAGACAATCACAGGGAGGCCTTCTGAGCACAGGTGTTATGCACACAACTGGGACACAGAGTGCAGGGCTCCATACACATCTCTAGAGTCACAGCCTCTGTAGATTCAGGCTCCATGCACATGGACCCCTCAGCTGCTGAACACACATAACTCAGTTCACAAACCAACACAACTCTGTGCCCTACTCCAGAATGGCTCATGATCTCCCTGTTTTATATTTCCCATTCATCATGATTATGGTCTTGGCCAGTGAAGTGCAGAGGGCAGACCAGAAACTGCCTACGACTGTTGACATCTTCAAGGACCCAGTCAGTGGTGCTGTGACAGAGAATAGCCATGCTTAGCCCCAAGCTGCCTCCTGGCCATCACTACTAAATTCTCATGAGATTTTGGAGGTCTCATATATATATATATATATATATATATATATATATAGTCTTTGGAGTCCATAGTGTTAACTGTGTTGCTCGGATAAATCCTACTTGTTTATTCAGAGATTAAAGACAAACTACCAGGAGAACTGGCTGGTCATACAGTAAGCCTTAATAATTTTCCTTCTTCTCTCCCTTCTTCCTTCCCTCCTTTCTACCTTCCTTTCTCTCCTCTAAAATGTGATTTTAACTCCAAAAATAATGGTTTGACAAAATTATGCCAGTGTTTTAAAGAGCTAATTTCATTAGGAAAAAGAGTATTGTCAAGAGATGTAATATGCAACTGATAATAGAAGTGTTTGTTCACTTGCAAGTGTTATAACCAGACAGAAAAATTGTCTGTTTCTTAAGAAATTACATTATAATCACATATTAGCTGAGACTACAGAAAAAAAATGTTTCTTCCATGAAATATAAAATCTTTTTCCTCTAAATTTCTCTAGGCATTTTTTTATGTTTACAAGTTTATGTGTTTTTGAAAATGATGACAAAATATTGTCTTTTCAATTTATCATTTTTATATTTAAGTGATAAATTTTTCTTATCCTGATTTCAGAGAAAACTGACTAGGTTTTATAGAAAGACTTCCCTGGGCTGTGCCATGACCTTTATTTTCACAGTGGACAGTGTCCACCCCCAAGCACTGTGGGAAGGAATGCAGCTTTCTGCTCCTAGTGCCTATCCATATCAGTGACAATGTCTAAGATCCAGCTGGGGCTTAAAAAAATTTTTTTTTAATGTTTGTTTACTTTTGACAGAGAGAGAGAGAGAGAGAGAGAGAAACAGCGAATGAGCAGAGGAGGGGCAGAGAGAGAGGGAGACACAGAATCTGAAGCAGGCTCCAGGCTCTGAGCTGTCAGCATAAAGCCCAATGCGGGGCTCAAGCCCATGAACCACAAGATCATGACCTGAGCCAAAGTTGGATGCTTAACCAACTGAGCCACCCAGGTGCCCCCAGCTGGGGATTTTCTATTGGAGCTTTTGGACTCTAGCATTGCTAATTTTTCCTTCACCACTTTTGCATTAGTCTTCTTGATGGTTTTAAAATTATGGAAATATGATCCTGAAAATAACTGAGGCCTAAAAGATTTCAATATGTATTCCATCCACAAAAATATAAATCAAATATATCTTACTTTTCAGTGGTCACCTATAAAGCCAAATTGATCATAAACAGAAGTCTGAAAAATAAATTTTTATTATTTTTTTAAAGTTTATTTATTTATTTATTTTGAGAGAGAGAGAGAAAGAGAGTAGAAAGAAAGAGAACAAGCAGTGGAGGGACAGAAAGAGAGGGAGAGAGAATCCTAAGCAGGTTCTGCACTGTCAGCACAGAGCCTGATGCGAAGATCAATCTCACAAACCTGTGAGATCGTGACCTGAGCCAAAATCAAGAATTGGATGCTCAACTGTCTGAGCCACCCCGGTGCCCCTATTATTTTTTTATGACTTAAGTCACAACCTGAAAGAAATAGGCAAGCAGTAATTCATGCAGGCATAAAGATTATATCTTAAAAAATATCTTTTTAATTTATTTTTTTATTTTTTATTTTTTTAATATGAAATTTATTGTCAAATTGGTTTCCATACAACACCCATTGCTCACCCCAAAAGGTGCCCTCCTCAATACCCATCACCCACTCTCCCCTCCCTCACACCCCCCACAAACTCTCAGTTTGTTCTCAGTTTTTAAGAGTCTCTTATGCTTTGGCTCTCTCCCTCTCTAACCTCTTTTTTTTTTCTTCTTCTCCTCCTCCATGGACTTCTGTTAAGTTTCTCAGGATCCACATAAGAGTGAAAACATATGGTACCTGTCTTTCTCTGTGTGACTTATTTCACTTAACACTCATTTCCATCCACGTTGCTACAAAGGGCCATATTTCATTCTTTCTCATTGCCACGCAGTATTCCATTGTGTATATAAACCACAATTTCTTTATCCATTCGTCAGTTGATGGACATTTAGGCTCTTTCCATAACTTGGCTATTGTTGAAAGTGCTGCTATAAACATTGGGGTACAAGTGTCCCTATGCATCAGGACTCCTGTATCCCTTGGGTAAATTCCTGGCAGTGCTATTGCTGGGTCATAGGGTAGGTCTATTTTTAATTTTTTGAGGAACCTCCACACTGTTTTCCAGAGCGGCTGCACCAGTTTGCATTTCCAACAACAGTGCAAGAGGGTTCCCGTTTCTCCACATCCTCTCCAGCATCTATAGTCTCCTGATTGTTCATTTTAGCCACTCTGGTGTGAGGTGATATCTGAGTGTGGTTTTGATTTATATTTCCCTGATGAGGAGCGATGTTGAGCATCTTTTCATGTGCTTTTTGGCCATCTGGATGTCTTCTTTAGACAAGTGTCTATTCATGATTTCTGCCCATTTCTTCACCGGATTATTTGTTTTTCAGGTGTGGAGTTTGGTGAGCTCTTTATAGATTTTGGATACTAGCCATTTGTCCAATATGTCATTTGCAAATGTCTTTTCCCATTCCGTTGGTTGCCTTTTAGTTTTGTTGATTGTTTGCTGTGCAGAAGTTTTTATCTTGATGAGGTCCCAATAGTTAATTTTTGCTTTCAATTCCCTTGCCCTTGGGGATGCGTCAAGTAAGAAATTGGTGCAGTTGAGGTCAGAGAGGTTTTTTCCTGCTTTCTCCTCTAGGGTTTTGATGGTTTCCTGTCTCACATTCAGGTCCTTCATCCATTTTGAGTTTGTTTTTGTGAATGGTGTAAGAAAGTGATCTAGTTTCATCCTTCTGTATGTTACTGTCCAGTTCTCCCAGCACCATTTGTTAAAGAGACTGTCTTTTTTCCATTGGATATTCTTTCCTGCTTTGTCAAAGATGAGTTGGCCATACTTTTGTGGGTCTAGTTCTGGGGTTTCTATTCTATTCCATTGGTCTATGTGTCTGTTTTTGTGCCAATACCATGCTGTCTTGATGATTACAGCTTTGTAGTAGAGGCTAAAGTCTGAGATTGTGATGCCTCCTGCTTTGGTCTTCTTCAAAATTACTTTGGCTATTTGGGGCCTTTTGTGGTTCCATATAAATTTTAGGATTGCTTGTTCTAGCTTCAAGAAGAATGCTGGTGCAATTTGATTGGGATTGCATTGAATGTGTAGATAGCTTTGGGTAGTATTCACATTTTAACAATATTTATTTTTCCAATCCATGAGCACAGAATATTTTTCCATTTGTTTATATCTTTTTCAATTTCCTTCATAAGCTTTCTATAGTTTTAAGCATACAGATCTTTTACATCTTTAGTTAGGTTTATTCCTAGGTATTTTATGCTTCTTGGTGCAATTGTGAATGGGATCAGTTTATTTATCTTTCTGTTGCTTCATTAGTGTATAAGAATGCAACTGATTTCTGTACACTGATTTTGTATCCTGTGACTTTGCTGAATTCATGTATCAGTTCTAGCAGACTTTTGGTGGAATCTATTGGGTTTTCCATGTATAATATCATGTCATCTGCAAACATTGAAAGCTTAACTTCATCTTTGCCAATTTTGATGCCTTTGATTTTCTTTTGTTGTCTGATTGCTGATGCTAGAACCTCCAACACTATGTTAAGCAACAGTGGTGAGAGTGGACATCCCTGTCGTGTTCTTGATCCCGGGGGAAAGCTCTGTTTTTCCCCATTGAAGATGATATTAGCTGTGGGCTTTTCATAAATGGCTTTTATGATGTTGAAGTATGTTCCTTCCATCCTGACTTTCTCGAGGGTTTTTATTAAGAAAGGATGCTGAATTTTGTCAAATGCTTTTTCTGCATCGATTGACAGGATCATATGGTTCTTATCTTTTCTTTTATTAATGTGATGTATCACGTTGATTTGTGAATACTGAACCAGTACTGAAGTCCAGGAATGAATCCCACTTGATCATGGTAAATAATTCTTGTTATATGCTTTTGAATTCGATTTGCTAGTATCTTGTTGAGAATTTCTGCATCCATATTCATTGGGGATATTGACCTGTAGTTCTCTTTTTTGCTGGGTCTCTGTCTGGTTTGGGAATCAAATTAATGCTGGCTTCATAAAATGGGTCTGGACATTTTCCTTCCCTTTCTATGTTTTGGAACAGCTTGAGAAGGATAGGTATTATCTCTGTTTTAAATGTTTAGTAGAATTCCCCTGGGAAGCCATCTGGTCCTGGACTCTTATTTGTTGGGAGATTTTTAATAACTGGTTCAACTTCTTCACTGGTTATGGGTCTGTTCAAGCTTTTTATTTCTTCCTGTTTGAGTTTTGGAAGTGTGTGGGTGTTTAGGAAGTAGTCCATTTCTTCCAGGTTGTCCATTTTGTTGGAATATAAGTTTTCATAGTATTCCCTGATAATTGCTTGTATTTCTGAGGGATTGATTGTAATAATTCCATTTTAATTCATGATTTTATTTGGGCCCTCTTCTTTTTCTGTTTTGAGAGGCCTGGCTAGAGGTTTAGCAATTTTGTTGATTTTTTCAAAAAAACAACTTTTGGTTTCATTGATCTGCTCTACAGTTTTTTTAGATTCTATATTATTTATTTCTGCTCTGATCTTTATTATTTCTCTTCTGCTGGGTTTGGGGTGTCTTTGCTGTTCTGCTTCTATTTCCTTTAGGTGTGCTGCTAGAATTTGTATTTGGGATTTTTCTTATTTCTTGAGATAGGTCTGGATCGCAATGTATTTTACTCTCAGAACTGCCTTCGCTGCATCCCAAAGCGTTTGGATTGCTGTATTTTCATTTTCATTTGTTTCTATATATTTTTAAGTTTCTTCTCTAATTGTCTGGTTGACCCATTCATTGTTTAGTAGGTGTTATTTATCCTTGACTTTAAGGAACAACACAAGTGTCTCTGCCTGCTTAGCTTACAGACTATAAAGTCCTTCATAGTTCTAATTCTAAGGGAAGCCAAAGAAATTTCAATCATATTTCAGTCTGTTTGCTGGTCCATCTATTCAGTTTTTTTTTTCTTTTCTTATTCTTGAATACAGATAGAAAAAGAAAAAAAAATTTTTATTTTCCATTTGTATTAGAAACACTTTTCTTTAATTTTTCTAATATATTTTTTACTCTTTTGTAAATTTATAAAATTCCATTTTACCCTCATCATCTCATTGTATACTATTTTATTGTATTCATGTTTCCAAATTTTCAAACTTTTTCCTTTTTTTTCCTTTTTATTTTCTTTCCCTTTTTTCTCTATTCTATCCAGCTTCTTTCAATAACCAAACCAAACACACCTAGGATCTAGCATTTTTGGTTGATTTTTTGTGTTGTTTTTAATCTTTAATATTTATGTTTTTTAACTTTATTAATTCCTTTTCTTCTGTCAAATGACAAAATGAAAGTATTCATCCCAAAAGAAAGAATAGGAAGAAATGACAACCAGGAACTTAATCAATACAGATACGAGCAAGATGTCTAAACCAGAATTTAGAATCATGATAAAGAGAATAGATTAGATAGATAAAGAAAATAGATTAGAATCCTTTTCTGCAGAGATAAAAGCTAGTCAGGATGAAATAAATAATGTTGTCAAGCTGCAATCATGAATGGATGCCACAGCAGCAAGGATGGATGAGGCAGAGCAGTGAATCAGCATTACAGAGGGCTAACTTATGGAGAACAATGAAGGAGAAAAAAGGAGGGAGACTAAAGCTAAACAGCACGTTTTGAGAATTAGAGAACTCAGTGACTCATTAAAAAGGAACAACATCAGAATCATAGGGGTCCCAGAAGATAAAGAGAGAGAAAAAGGGGTAGAAATTACGTAAGCAAATCATAATGGAAAACTTTCCTAACCTGGGTAAAGACACAGACATCAAAATCCAGGAAGCACAGAGGACTCCCATTAGATTCAACAAGTAACCGACCATCAACAAGCATATCATAGTCAAATTCACAAAATAAGCAAGGAAAGAGTCATGAAAGCAACAAGGGAAAAAGAAGTCCTTAACTTACAAGGGAAGACAGATCGGGTTTGCAGCAGACCTATCCACAGAAACTTGGCAGGCCAGAAAGGAGTGGCAGGATGTATTCAGTGTGTTGAATTGGAAAAATATGCAGGCAAGAATTTTGTATCTGCAAGCCTGTCATTCAAAATAGAAGAAGAGATAAAAAGTTTCCCAAACAAAAATTTAAGGAGCTCGTGACTACTAAACCAGCTCTGCAAGAAATTTTAAGGGGGGCTCTCTGAGGGGAGAAAAGACAGGGGCAAAAAAAAAAAAAAAGATCAAAAGCAACAAAGACTATAAATGACCAGAGAACACCACCAGAAACTCCAACTCTACAGGCAACATAATGGCAATGAATTCATATTTTTCAATACTCACTCTAAACATCACTGGACTAAATGCTCCAATCAACAGATAGTGTTACAGAATGGATAAGAAAACAAGATCCATCTATATGCTGTTTACAAGAGACACATTTTAGACCTAAAGACACCTTCAGATTGAAAGTAAGGGTATTGAGAACCATCTATCATGTTAATGATGGCCAAAAGAAAGCTGAAGTAGCCATACTTACATCAGACAATCTAGTTTTTAAAATAAAGACTGCAACAAGAGATGAGAAAAATGCATTATATCATAATTAAGGGATATATCCACCAAGAAGTTCTAACAATTGTAAATATTTGTGATCCAAATGTGGAGACGCCTAAATATATAAATTAATTAATCACAAGCATAAAGAAACTCATTGATAATAGTACCTAATAGTAGGGGACTTCAACACCTCATTTACAACAATGGAAAGATCATCTAAACAGAAAATCAACAAGGAAAAATTTTCTTTGAATGACACACTGGACTGGATGGATTTAACACACATATATAGAACATTCCCTCCTAAAGCAGTAGAATATGCTTTTTCTCCAGTGCACATGGAACAATCTTCAGAATAGATCACATACTGGGACATAAATCATCCCTCAACAAGTACAAAAAGATTGAGATCACGCTGTGCATATTTTCAGACCACAACGCTATGAAACTCAAAATCAACCACAAGAAAAAATGTGGAAAGATTTCCACAGAGTTCTTGGAAACTAAAGAACATCCTACTAAAGAATGAATGAGCTAACCAAGAAGTTACAGAGCAAATTTATAAATACATGGAAGCCAATGAAAATGATAATACTGCAACCCAAAACCTCTGGGACACAGCAAAGGTGGTCATAAGAAGGAAGTATATAGCAACCCAGGCCTTTCTAAAGAAGGAAGAAAGGTCTCAGATACACATTCTAACCTTACACCTTAAAGAGTTAGAAAAAGAACAGCAAATAAAACCCAAACCAGCAGAAGATAGGAAATAATAAAGAGTAGAGCAGAAACTAATGCTATCAAAACCAACCAACCAACAGTAGAACAGTAGATCAATGAAACCAGAAGCTGATTCTTTGAAAGAATTAACGAAATTGAGGGGCGCCTGGGTGGCTTGGTCGGTTGAGCGTCCGACTTCGGCTCAGGTCACGATCTCGCGGTCTGTGAGTTCAAGCCCCGCGTCCGGCTCTGTGCTGACAGCTCAGAGCCTGGAGCCTGTTTCAGATTCTGTGTCTCCCTCTCTCTCTGCCCCTCCCCTGTTCATGCTCTGTCTCTCTCTGTCTCAAAAGTAAATAAATGTTAAAAAAAAAATTAAAAAAAAAAAAAGAATTAACAAAATTGAAAAACCTCTAGCCAGTTTGATCAAAAGGAAAAAAGAAAGGACTCAAATAAGTAAAATCAAGAATGAAAGAGGAGAGATCACAACCAAAACAGCAGAAATACAAACAATAATAAGAAAATATGAGGAATTATTCGCCAATAAAATGGGCAACCTGGAAGAAATGGACAAATTACTATAAACATATAAACTACCAAAACTTAAACAAGAAGAAACAGAAAAGTTGTACAGACCTGGAACCAGGAATGGAATCAAATTAGTAGTCAAAAATCTCCCAAAAAAACAAGAGTCCAGGGCCAGATGGCTTTCCAGGGGAATTCTACCAAACATTTAAGGAAGAATTAACACCTATTCTCTTGAAGCTGTTCCAAAAAATAGAAATTGAAGGAAACTTCCAAACTCATTCTATGAAGTCAGCATTACCTTGATTCCAAAACCAGAAAAGACCCCACTAAAAGGAACTACAGACCAATTTCCCTGATGAACATGGATGCAAAAATCCTCAACAAGATATTAGCCAACTGGATCCAACAATACATTAAAAGAATTATTCACCACGGCCAAGTAGGATTTATACCTGGGATGCAGGGCTAGTTCAATATCCACAAAACAATTAATTTAATGCATCACATCAATAAAAGAAAGGGCAAGAACCACATGATCCTTCCAACAGATGCAGAGAAAGCATTTGACAAAATGCAGCATCCTTTCTTGATAAAAACCCTCAAGAAAGTAAGGATAGAAGGATCATGTCTCAAGACCATAAAAGCCATATATGAAAGACACGATGCCAATATCATCCTCAGTGGGGAAAAATTGAGAGCTTTCCCCCTAAGGTCAGGAACAAGACAGAGATATCCGCTCTCACTCTGTTATTTAACATAGTATTGGAAGTCTTAGCCTCAGCAATCAGTCAACACAAAGAAATAAAACGCATCTAAATTGGCCAGGAGGAGGTCAAACTTTCACTCTTCATGGATGACATGATTCTCTATATGGAAAACCCAAAAGATTCCACCAAAAAACTGCTAGAACTGATCCTCGAATTCAGCAAAGTCACAGGATATAAAATCAATGCGCAGAAATCAATTGTATGCCTATATACCAATAATGAAGTAACAGAAATCAAGGAATCGATCCCATTTACACTTGCACCAAAAACCATAAAATACCTAGAAATAAACATAACCAAAGAGGTAAAAATCTATACACTGAAAACTGTAGAAAGCTTATGAAAGAAACTGAAGAAGACACAAAAAAATGGAAAAATATCCCATGCTCCTGTATAGCAAAAACAAATATTGTTAAAATGTCAATACTACCCAAAGCAATCTACATATCCAATGCAATACCTATCAGAACAACACCAGCATTCTTCACAGAGCTAGAACAAACAATCCCAAAATTTCTATGGAACCAGAAAAGACCCCGAATAGCCAAAGCGATCTTGAAAAAGAAAACCAAAGCTGGAGGCATCACACTCCCGGACTTCAAGATGTATTATAAAGCTGTAATTATCAAGACAGTATGGTACTGGCACAGAACAGACACTTAGATCAATGGAACAGAATAGGGAACCCCGAAATGGACCCACAAACGTATGGCCAACTAATCTTGGACAAAACAGGAAAGAATATCCAATGGAATAAAGACAGTCTCTTCAGCAAATGGTGCTGATAAAACTGAACAGTGACATGCAGAAAAATGAACCTGTACCACTTTCTTACACCACACACAAACACAAACTCAAAATGAATGACAGACCTAAACGTAAGACAGGAAACCATCAAAATCCTAGAGGAGAAAGCAGGCAAAAACCTCTTTGACCTTGGCCACAGCAACTTCTTACTCAACACGTCTCCAGAGGTGAGGGAAACCAAAGCAAAAATGCACTATTGGGACCTCATCAAAATAAAAAGCTTCTGCATAGCGAAGGAAATAATCAGCAAAACTAAGAGGCAACTGATGGAATGGGAGAAGACATTTGCAAACGACGTATCAGCTAAAGGGTTAGTATCCAAAATCTATAGGGAGCTTATAAAACTCAACACCCAAAAAACAAATAATCCAGTGAAGAAATGGGCAAAAGACTTGAATAGACACTTCTCCAAAGAAGACACCTGGATGGCCAACCAACACATGAAAAAATGCTCAATATCACTCATCATCAGGGAAATACAAATTGAAACCACAATGAGATACCATCTCACATTAACAACTCAGGCAACAACAGATATTGGCGAGGATGTGGAGAAAGAAGATCAATCTCTTTTGCATCGTTGGTGGGAATGCAAACTGGTGCAGCCACTCTGGAAAACAGTATGGAGCTTCCTCAAAAAATTAAAAATAGAACTACTCTACAATGCAGGAATTACACTACTAGGCATTTATCCAAGGGATACATGTATGCTGTTTCGAAAGGACACATGCACCCCAAAGTTTATAGCAGCTCTATCAACAATAGCCAAAATATGGAAAGAGCCCAAATGTTCATCAATGGATGAATGGATAGAGAAGTGGCATATATATATATATATATATATATACATGCAATGAAGTATTACTCGGCAATCAAAAAGAATGAAATACATACATACATACATACATACATAATAGGCTAAAGAAATTGTCAGGAAAATTTGTGCTGTGACTTCCTTAGAATGGGCTCATAAATTCTTCCTCCTTCATCTTTACTCTGTCCTATTTATCATCATATTATTTACCATCATCACCATTATCACCACCCTCACCATAACTGATAGAGAAGATGCAGGGAGAAGCCTAGGCCAATAAAGACAGAGTTACCCCTGCTCTCTAGCTCTGGATCATATACATCCTCCTTTAAAAAGAAACCTTATTTTTTTCACAATCCCAAATTATTCTTCCCTTTTCAATTGTAGATTCTTAAGAGTATGAATGTAAAACTGTATTCTTTGTAACCATAGACCTGTGACAAATACAGAATAAAATGCCCTTTCCAGGAGATCAACACCGAGCTACCCATCAGCCTGTCAATGACCCCCTTCTATCCCTAGGACACAAGATCCACTGTTCTAACCAGACCTAGAAGGCCCGGCATGAAGGGTCTGGCCCCTGGCAATTTCTCAATAGAACTCTGAGCTGTTTACTACCCCCGTCTTTGCTGAGAACATTGAGGTCTGCACATTCTTATCTCCCTTTGAAGAGTACTAAATGCCAGGAAGGGACACCCTCCTGCCCTTAAAACCTTACCGTTAGCTCTCAGCTCAGATCCAGACTCTTCCAGCAGGCCTCCAATGACTGACAACCCACACACTAGTTTCCTTATTGCAAAAGGATCTCATCGTGGTACTTGACCCACTGAGCTTTATTTCAGACTCGTGTGTGTGTGTGTGTGTGTGTGTGTCTGTCTGTCTGTCTTCCTATCCCCCCCCACTAAAATGTAAACTCCAAGAGGGCACAGATATCACAATTAGCTCACCATGGTATCCCCAGGGCCCAGTACTGGTGTTCAACAAACACTGATTAAAACTAAGAGGGAAATAACATTTCAAGAAGAAGAATCTGGTAATGAAATGAAAAATGCATCAAGAGCTTCAAATAGTGTAGCAGTTAAGGAAATACTTCCTACTTCTTTTCTAAACTAGATTCAGAAATTTGAGAGAAAGAGTGTTTTTACCGGCATCTTACCATTAACCAATGCAGGGAAGAGGCTTTGCCTAGTATACTAGAGTGTTACAGTTATGTCAAGTATCACAATAAGGACTAAGGCTTTTTCACTATCTCACAGGGCATTTAAGCTCCCTGTACAATCAGGCTAAAGAGATTTGGTCTCAACGTTTCATGCTTTTGATTTTGCTCCTCTCTCCCTTCAGTGCTTGAACATCGCATGGGCCATCAAGCTCATGTAGATCATACACTTTGGATTCCTGCCTTTCCAAATCTCTTAGATCAGAAGGACTGAAATCCAATAAATAAATAAATAAATAAATAAGTAAAACTGCAGCTGCTTACTCAAGGTCATACAACTAATTAGGAATAGAGCAGATTAACTAGAGACCCAGTTATCTGAATGCCAGCTTCTTTCTAACATTTCAAAGTGTGTTTGCTGTCTCCTACTTTGCTATGAAAATTTCTGGAAAAAGAAAATATCTGCCTTGATATATTTTATATTACATTTCCATTCATTCTTTATAAAATTCAATTCCTTTTTCCTTTGGTTTTTAATGGCAATGTCTAATTCGAGTAAAGTTAGTCTAATGGTTCTTAAATTATTAAGAGCTGTGAACTATAGAAAGATGGAGAGATTCTCTCACAGAGATCCTTCATCTTTGAAAATAAACTTGATTCTGACAGATTGATAACATCAGGAAATAATATTTTATTTTGTTGTTGTTTTATCATTTGATAGCATCTAGGTTCAAACACTAAATGGCATGCACAAGCTCAGTTATTCTTGAGAGAGTAGAAACATGTAAAATTTAAAAATCTCAATTTAGCACATGGCTTTACCTGTAGTAATGTGAATGCTGCTACTTCTGAAAAACATTTTTTCACGTTAAATGTTAAAATGCTTTATATGCTTCTGATTAGTTTCAAGGTATGACAGATTCAGAACTTGGAAAAGCCAAGAAATTATTTACGATATTATTTAGACAAAACTCCAACATTTTAAATTTTCATTCAAAATATATATTTGATTAAGGAAAATAGAAATAAAATATTTATAACCTGATTAAAACGTATACTCATAAGAATGAGACCTACATACTGAAAACAGTTGTGTTCTAGGGGGTGCGTGGGTGGCTCAGTATGTTAAGCATCTGACTTCAGCTCAGGTCATGATCTCATGGTTCCTGAGTTTAAGCCCAACATCGGGCTCTGGACTGACAGTCCAGAACCTCCTTGGGATTATCTCTCTCTCTCCCTCTCTCTCTGTCCCTCCCTTACTTGTGCTTTCTTTCTCTTTCTCCCTTTCTCTCTCTCTCTATCTCAGAATAAGTAAATAAAAACTTAAAAAAGAAAAAGGAAAACGGTTGTGTTCCAAGCGATACACAAACGAGCAGGGCTCACAAACTTTATTCTAAGTGAAAGAAGCCAGACACAAAAGAACATACTTAATGGATTATACCCTATGATGTCAGAATGGAAATGGAAACATCTGTAGGATTATGATCTTTTAGATAGATAATGGTAGATAGAAATATAGATAGGTAAAGACATGATAATTGATTAGATAGGTAGATAGATATAAATATGGAGAGAAATAGAAGTATGTTTAAGTTTCTCAGGGTCCACATAAGAGTGAAAATATGTGGTATTTGTCTTTCTTTGTATGACTTATTTCACTTAGCATAACACTCTCCAGTTCCATCCATGTTGCTACAAGAGGCCATATTTCATTCTGAGAAACTTAACAGAAGACCATGGGGGAGGGGAAGAAAAAAAAAGTTAGTGAGGGAGCCAAACCATAAGAGACTCTTAAAAACTAAGAATAAACTGAGGGTTGAAGGGGGTGGGAGGAAGGGGAAAGTGGGGGATGGGCATTGAGGAGGGCATCTGTTGGGATGAGCACTGGGTGTTGTATGGAAACCAATTTGACAATAAATTTCATAATAAAAAATAATAAATAATAAAAAAATAAAAATAAGATAAAAATAAATAAAAAGAAGTATGTTTAAATATACACACATATACACATGCATACATTTCCTAACTTTTTAAAAAAAGGCCTAAGAGATATGACAAACCAGGAGCAGTAAGCACTATTAATGTTCAGACCTTGGTTTCTAAGTACAAATCTCCACTAAAATGAACCATAGTCTACTTAAAAAAAAAGATTTATTCAAGGCAGGGAAAGTATGAGATAAGCCTGGAAATCTGGTTTACCAGAAAGTAAGGAAATACTTAAAAATGAGAGACCTATCAAACAGACATGGAAGCCAGCCAAATCTGGGACCGTTGGAATACCAAAATAAATGATGATAGTAATGGATTGCAATCCATGAGGTAAAATAAGAATCTATGCTGTACCCTGCTGTATTATTATAGTTAATAATAATGTATTACATATTGGAAAGTTACTAAGAGAGTGGATTTTAAAACTATCACACACAAAAAGAGAAACTATGAGTTTATATTCACATAAATATGATACAAAAGTATAAAAGAATAAATAAATGGGGGAAAAACAGACAATTTCTTTAAAAGCTGCTAGAAAAAGTGGTATCATTAGTATTAAAGAAGTATTTTTTTAGTGGTAAAGTGACACCATGTCTGCAACTTATTCTCAAGTGACTCAAAACAAAATGCAGAGAGATAGATAATGATAACTAAAGTTGATCAAAATGTAGACAATTGGTAAATCTGGATAAAAATATGTAAGAGATCCTTGTAGTATTGTTGAAAATTTCCTGTAAGTCTGAAATTATATCAAAATGACAAGTAACTAAGAGAAAAAGAAGGAGAAGTAAAAAGAGGAAGAAGAGAAGCATGGCCTAAGACAAACCCAGAGCATGAAAAAAGAAAGAAGCAAAAAGCAAAGAAGGGCACAAAACCTACATATCAAAGGGAAAAGACAAAAGATTTGCAAATACAAGTATTCATGATAAAATGCTCTAAGAAAAAGATGTGGAGAAATGTATTTTTCTTTTGGCAACAAAGAGAGTTCAATTTTTTTAAAACCCTTACAGAATTAGAACGCGAGCAAGAATTTTTTGAGTTAGAGGGCATTTCTGATTGCCTGGCAAGACAGCATCCTTTTCTTATACTCAACCATACAAACAAAAGTATATTCACAAAAGGTTATTAGATAGAGTTCTTGTCTTTAGATGTCTGATACTGTGTTTAGATGTTGGAGATTAAAAACACAAACTAGAAAATATATAATAATATGCAGAACAAGAGTTTGCTAGAGAATACATTTCTTTCCTTAAAGTATACATATTTTTAAAATTCTAACAAAAGTTACAGATGAAGCATTTCTTCAAGGGAGATGTAATATGCTAAGAAACTTGTAGATGTCTTAGATGTGCAGAAAAGCAAAAATCTAACCAAACTTCTGACCTCAAAACCTGAGCCAGAAAAGAAACTAGGATTTATTGAGTCCTTCTTATGTGCCTAGAACTTTGATCCATTTTTTACATATATTATTTTATTTAATCCATAAAGAAATATCTGAAAAATGGTTATTGTCTGCATTTAACAGGTAAGGAAACTGAGCATCATGCTAGCTAAGAAAGTTACCCAACTTCAAACAGCAGCTAAATGGTAGGAATCAAACCCAGGTTAGTCTGATTCAAAAACTCACAATGATATAACTGTTTGCTATTTCAAACTAATACTAAATGTAAAATCAAGAAAGTGTGTTAGGGTCAGGGTATGTGCCTGGCATCCTGCAACTCAAAGACCTCTCCAGAGAATAAAACCCCAAAGAAAGACAAAGACCATATGATTTCACTCTTATGTGGAATTTAAAAAATAAAACAGGGGTACCTGGGTGACTCAGTCAGTTGAGTGTCCGACTTTTGACTTTGGCTCAGGGTTGTGGAATCGAGCCCTGTGTCAGACTCTGCACTGAGCATGGAGCCTGCCTGGGATTCTCTCTCTCTCTCTGACCCTCTACCCCCCTCATGTTCACTTGCTCTCTCTCTCTCAAAAAAAAAAAAAAAAAAAAAAAAAAGGAAAGGAAAGGGAAATAAAACAAACCAGCAAAGGGGGAAAAGATGAAAGAAAGAGGCAAACCAAGAAACAGACTCTTAACTATTGAGAACCAACTGATGGTTACCAAAGGTGGGTAGGTGGGGGGGAATGGGTTAAATAGGTGGTGGGGATTCAGGAGTACACTTGTCATGATGAGGTCCTGGTGTTGTATGCAAGTACTGAATCACTATATTGTACACCTGAAATTAATATTATGTTGTATGTTAACTAACTGGCATTTAAATAAAAACTTAAAAAAAAGTATAAATGGTAAAATATTCTTCAAACCAGATCTTGAAACTAACTACAAATGGTTAAAAACCCAGAAATTGCCCCACAAATAAATGAACAACTAATCTTCAACAAAGCAGGAGACAATATTCAGTGGAAAAGAGTCTCTTTAGCAAATGGGAGAACTGGGACAGTGACATACAGAAAAATGAAAGTAGACTACTTTCTTACACCATACACAAAAATAAATTCAAAATGGATAAAAGACTTAAATGTAAGACATGAAACCATCAAAATCCTAGAGAAGAAAACAGGCAGCAACCTCTTTGACCTAGGCTGCAGCAAATTCTTACTTGGCATGTCTCCAGAGGCAAGGGAGATAAAAGCAAAAATGAACTATTAGGACATCATGATAATAAAAATCTTCTGCACAGTAAAGGAAATAATCAACAAAACTAAAAGGCAACTGACCGAATGGGAGAAGATATTTGCAAATGACATATTGGATAAAGGGTTAGTATACAAAATCTAGGAAGAACTTATCAAATTCAACACCCCAAAAACAATCCAGTGAAGAAATGGGCAGAACACATGAATTGACACTTCTAAAGAAGACATCCAGATGGCAAACAGACACATGAAAAGATGCTCAACATCATTCATCATCAGGAAAATGCAAATCAAAACCACAGTGATATACCACCAATCATATACCAATACAAAACCCCATGATATACCATTTGATTTGAAATGCAAATCAAAACCACAATGAGATACCACCACACACTTGTCAGAATGGCTAAAATAACCAACTCAGGAAAGAACAGATGTTGCCAAGGATACAGAGAAAGGGGACCCCTTTTACACTGTTGGTGAGAAAGAACACTGGTGCAGCCACTCTGGAAACAGTATGGAGGTTCCTCAAAAAATTAAAAGTAGAACTACCCTATGACCCAGCAATTGCACTAGTAGGAATTTATCCAAAGGATACAAAACTGTGATTCGAAGTGGTACATGCATCCCAATGTTATAGTAGTGCTATCAACAATGGCCAAATTATGGAAAGAGCCCAAATGTCCATCAACTGATCAATGGATTAAGAAGATGTGTTACATTATACAATGGAATACTCCTTGGTGATGAAAAAGAATGAAATCTTTCCGTTTGCAACATGAATGAAAGTAGAGGGTATTATGCTAAGTGAAAAAAGTCAGTCAGAGAAAGACATATATGATTTCACTCATGTGTGGAATTTGAGAAACTCAACAGATGAACATGGGGAAAGGAAGGAAAAATAAGATAACGGAGAGGGAGGCAAACCATAAGAGACTCTTAATTAAAGAGAACAAACTGAGGGTTGCTGGAAGGGAGGTGGATGGAGGGATGGGTTAAATGGATGATGGGCATTAAGGAGGACACATTTTGGGATTAGCACTGAGTCTCATATGTAAGAGATTAATCACTGGATTCTACTCTTGAAGCCAAGACTACACTATATGTTAACTGACTTGAATTTAAATTAAACAAACAAACAAACAAATAACTAAAAGCTGCCAGGAAAAATGCCAGAAAAAAGAAAAATTATAAACAAAGTTCATTAAAAATATAGATTCATGGCTAAATAGATAGGTATAGAAGGGTAGACATGCTAAAGTAAGGATATTTCAAAGGCAAAGTGTAAATTGTGGACATATGGGTGTTTTCTGCAAATTCTTTCAACTGTGCTATATGTTTGAAATTTTCCACAATGAAATTTTGGAAAAAGACAAGGGAAGTCTTGACTTTTCAAGTATTTTAAAATAGACATCTAAAGAACCTATGTGTCTGATTTCACTCATATGTGGAATTTAAAAAATAAAACAGATAATCATATGGGAGGTGGGGGAAATAAAGAGAAAGGGAGGCAAACCGTAAAAGACTGTTAATGATAGAGAACTGTGAGTTGATGGAGGGAGGTTGGTGGGGGGATGGGCTAAATGATTGATGGGCATTAAGGAGGGCACTTGTGAGGAGTACTGGGTGTTGTATGTAAGTGATGAATAGCTGAATTCTACTCCTGAAACCAATATTGCACCGTATGTTAACTAACTAGAATTTAAATAAAAATATGGAAGAAAAATAAACAAACAAACAAATAAATAAGTAAATAACAACAACAAAAAAGAATATTCCTTTCTGGACACAGGAACCAATTTATGGACTCATTTCATTTCCTGATGTTATATGTTTCTTTTTTTTTCTGTGCTAAAAGCCCAATGGGGAGGATGAGGCAGGTGGAAGGGCTGCCTAAGTGGACAGAGATAGATGGAAGAGCTGTTTGAGTCTAGTCATGCTTGGAAGGACATTCTCCAGGTTTGTAGATGAGCTGCCTGTTTGATGGAGAGGCAGGGGTGTGACTGAAGGCAGTCAAGGTTCCACCAGGAAAGAGTTTTCCTAAATTTTAAGAATTTTCAAAAGGATAGCATAATAATGAACAGTTGCTCAGTACAGTGATGTGCATGTGGCAGGTGTTCAATGAAAATGTATCCTTTATTTGGCTTCTAAAGATTGGAATAAGATGCAAGTCAGAGATATCCTTTAAAGCAGGGTTTCTCAGCTTTTATACCATTGATATTTTGGGTTGACTCTGTGCAATCAGACAACAAAATGAAATAAAAGGGATCAAAATTGGCAAAGAAGAATCAAACTTTCACTTTTGGCAGACGACATGATACTCTACATGGAAAATCCAAAAGACTCCACCAAAAGTCTGCTAGAACTGATACATGAATTCTGCAAAGTCACAGGATACAAAATCAATGTACATAAATCAGCTGCATTTTTTTAAAACGTTTTATTTATTTTTGAGAGAGAGGGAGAGACAGAGCATGAACAGGGGAGGGTCCGAGAGAGGGAGACACAGAATCTGAAACAGGCTCCAGGCTCTGAGGTGTCAGCACAGAGCCTGACGCGGGGCTCGAATTCACGGACCGCGAGATCATGACCTGAGCCGAAGTCAGCCGCTTAACCGACTGAGCCACCCAGGCGCCCCTCAGCTGCATTTTTATACACCAATAATGAAGCAACAGATAGAGAAATAAACTTATCCCATTTACAATTGTATGAATAACCATAAAATACCTAGGAATAAACCTAACCAAAAATGTAAAAGATCTGTATGGTGAAAACTATAGAAATCTTATGAAGGAAATCAAAGAAGACACAAAGAAATGGAAAAACATTCCATGCTCATGGATTGGAAGAACAAATATTGTTAAAATGTCAATACTACCCAAAGCAATATACACATTCAATGCAATTCCAATAAAAATTGCACCAGCGTTTTTCTCAAAGCTAGAACAAGCAATACTAAAATTTGTATGGAACCACGAAGGACCCCAAATAGCCAATACTGAAGAAGAAAACGAAAATGGGAGGCATCACAATCCAAGACTTTACCCTCCATTACAAAGTTGTAATCATCAAGACAGTATGGTATTGGCACAAAAATAGACACATAGACCAATGGAATAGAATAGAGACTCCAGAATTGGACCCACAAAAGTATGGCCAACTAATCTTTGACAAAGCAGGAAAGAATATCCAATGGGAAAAAAAACAGTCTCTTTAACACGTGGTGCTGGGAGAACTGGACAGTGACATATAGAAGAATGAAACTAGACCACTTTCTTACATCATACACAAAAATAAACTCAAAATGGATGAAAAACCTGAATGTGAGACAGGAAACCATCAAAACCCTAGAAGAGAAAGCAGGCAACAACCTCTTTGACCTCAGCCATAGCAATTTCTCTTTCTTCACTTTAAATCTACAGGTGTCTTTAGGTCTAAAATGAGTCTCTTGCCAGCAAAATAGAGATGGGTCTTATTATTATTATTTTTTTTTATCCATTGTGATACCCTATCTCTTTTGATTAGAACATTTAGTCCATTTACCCTCAGAGTGATTATTGAAAGATGAATTTAGTGACTTTTTTCTTTTTCTTTTTCTCTTCTTTCTTTTTTTTTTTTTTTTTTTTTTGCGCCTGTAGAGTTGGTGTTTCTAGTGTTGTTCTCTGGTCCTTTTTAGTTTTTGTTGCTTTTGGTCTTTTTTGTTTTTGTGTTTTTCTCCACTCAATGAGTCCCCCTTAAAATTTCTTGCAGGGCTAGTTTAGTGGTTATTAACTCCTTTAGTTTTTGTTTGTCTGGGAAACTCTATCTCTCCTTCTATTCTGAAAGACAGACTTTCTGGATAAAGAATTACTGGCTCATATTTTCCCCATTCAGCATGTTGGATATAGCCTGCTACTCATTTCTGACCTGCCACAGTTCTGTGGACAGATCTGCTTGGAACCTGATCTGTCTTCCTTTAGAAGTTAAGGACTTTCCCCTCCCTTGCTGCTTTCAGGATTCTTTCCTTCTCTGTGAATTTTGTGAATTTGACTATGACATGCCTTGGTAATGGTAGGCTTTTGTTGAATTTAATGGGAGTTCTCTGTGCTTCTTGGATTTTGATGTCTATGTCCTTCCCCAGATTAGAGAAATATTCAGCAATAATTTGTTTACATAAACCCTTTGCTCCTTTTTCTCTCTCTTCATCTTCTAGGATATCTATGATATGAATGTTATTACATTTTAGTAAGTCACTGAGTTCCTTATGTCTGCCTTTGTCATCCATGACCTTTGTTACCCTCTTGTTTTCAGCTTCATTATTTTCCATAATTTTATCTTCTATATCACTAATTCACTCCTCTGCCTTGTCCATCCTCCCTGTAATGGAACCCTTTCAGGTTTGCACATCAGTTATCACATTTTTAATTTCAGTCTGACTAGATTTTAGTTCTTTTGTCTCTACAGGAAAGAATTCTCTGGTATCCTCTATTCTTTTTTCAAACCCAGCTAGTATCCTTATAATCATTGTTTTAATTCTAGTTCAGATGTCTTACTTATATCTGTATTGATTAAATTCCAGGCTGTGATTTTTACTTCCTGTTCTTTCTTTTGGGTGAATTTCTTCATCTCGTCATTTTGTCCACAAAAGAAAACAAGAAAGAAAGAAAAAAATCAAAACAAACAAACAAACAACCCCCCCCCTCCAATAAAACAAAAACAAAGCAAAAAATGAAAGAAAACCCAAATTAGATCCGGGATGTGTTTTGGCCTGCTTCTTAAAAGAACCTAGGTGCAAAAATAAAAATAAAATAAGATAAAATAAAATAAAAATAATCAAACAAAAATTATATATATAAATAAAAAATTTTTTAAAGAACTTAAAAAATAAAATAAAGGAAAAAAATCATAAAAAGATAAAGAATAAAAGTAAATAGGAAGCTAGTTCCTACTTCCCTTAGAACTGAAGCTTTGTAGTACTTTGATCAGTAGACTTGGTGTGGGTGAGTTTTTTGTTCTGGTCTTCTGGGGAGGCCTGCTGTGCTGATTCTTAAGCTAACTTATTTCAGTGGAAGTGTGCCTAAAGGGTGCAGGGGTGTGGGACTTGGTGTAAATGGCTCCAACATCCAGTAAGTGGTGCTTTTTTTCTCCCTGAAGTCTTTCAGTGCTGATGGGTGAGAAGAATATAGTGATGTCCCACTCTTTAGCCCCAGATCTAAAAGATCGTAACTTCCCGTCTTCAGGAAACCTTCACAGAAGAGCAATCAATCATCCCTCTTTTGTCCCCAATTTCCATTGGAACTGTGCATTTACCCTGCCTGTGTCCATGCTTTTTTATCTCAGGCATGTGCCTGAGTTTCAAAACTCCAAATTTTAGGGACTTCAGAGGTGCAGACCCACTCTGTTCCTCTGGGAGAGGGTCTCACTGTGCTTTTGCCTTGTGAAGAAAGCAGTCGCATGACCGTGCAACAGTTCAGTGTTCATGTCAAATCAGAGTAGAAAGCCAGCACTCTTGCTTGCTGCCCTCAGCCCCAGTCCCTGCTCCTATGCCTGGCAAAGCACAGCATGTTGGCACCACCCTTTCTTCTTGTGACCCTGGGGGATCACAAGCTGTTACTCTGGGATTCTGTCCCACTTTACCACCTGAGCACCTTTAAGCCAGGCACATCCACCCACTGTAGTGGACTACTCCACTGCCATCTTCACCTTCCCAATAATTCCCAATACTCAGTCATACTGAGATGCTTTTAAATATTTTATCATACACATTTTTAGGAAAGGGTTTCTTGGTATACTTAGTCTTCCAATCATCTTACCTTTGTTTCTTCTTTTGCACTATCCCAAGTACTTGAATCTAATGACTCTTATTTATTAAGTTTATTTTTAATTTTTTAAAATTAAGTGGGTGTATAATAATTAATTTTCTTGTGTACTTAAATACCCTTTAATATTGAAAGGAATTAAATTTACTTAGGTTTAAACTATAATTAAACTATAAAATTAATTAAGTTTATAGTTGCAAAGTGATTTACACTCCTTTTTTTATAACATCCTGTTAAAATGATAAAAAGTCAGATCATTCTTTAAAGAAAATGTGATTTTGATTGATATAAGCCTTTTCAACAGCAATGTTGGAGACAAGGATGGAATTTAAAGAATTGAAAGGAAAGAAATTTTAAGCTTTGAATTATATGCAGCCAAGATCTTTTAAATATGAGGGCAGAGAAAAAGATGTTATCAGAAAATAAGGCCAGGGTGCCTGGGTAGCTCAGTTGGTTGAGCTTTGGACTTTGCCTCAGGTCATGATCTCGCTGTTTGTGGATTTGAGCCCCTCATTGGCCTTGCTGCTTTCAGCAGGGAGCCTTCTTTGGATCCTCTGTCCCCATTCTCTCTGCCCCTCCCACTGATGCTGTTTCTATCAAAAATAAACATTTAAAAAAAGAAAAAAAGGAAAGCTTTATTTTACATAAGTCTGTTGGAAAATATTCTTAGAGGAAATTCTCAAGGAGGATGAAAAATAAGTGTAGGAACATGCAGGTGTGTGGACATAAGCGTTGATGTTAGTGATGTTTACTGTATCATAAAAAATACATGAAATTGTGGCATATACAGAATAACCCAGAAGCGAAACTCCAGTAATATCCTCATGAAATAAGGGCTGTCATGACAGAGAAAGCAAAATCAGAGGAGGCAAGAGTACTCTTTGGTGTGCTGAGATAATATGACTATTGACACATGTAAGAAACTGAAAAGGAAATTAATATAATTAATGTTATAAAACCATTAGGATTTTAAAAACTTCCAAATTTTGAACAAAAAGAACATTTGATCTATAAAGTGGGAGATGCAAAAAGAGAAGAAAAAAGAAACAATAAAGAAAATATGGAAAATAATCAAAATAATATGGCAGAAATAAATCAAAAAGAAAACAGCAATTAATTTAATCAAGCTAAAATTATCAGATAAGATTTTAAATATCAAAAAACCCATCAAACAAAGCATATTGAAAATAAAGTAATAAAGAAAATATAGAAGGCAAATATGAATACAAAGAAGACCTAAGTCTAAATTTTGATAAAATTTTAATTTGAGGTGAGATTATTATAAAGGAGTATGAATAAACTAACCCATTCCTGACTTCTGAGTGTAGCATATGTGCACTTGTCTGAATGTATGTGTCCTCTCACCCAAATCCATATATTCAAATTCTAACTCCTAAAGAAAAAGGAGATGAGATAATTGGAACATATTTATGAGCCCTTGTGGAGAGGATTTGTGCCCTACAAAAAAGTCTCCAGATAGATTCCTAGCCCCTTCCCACCATATGAGGACACAGTGAAAAAGTGCTATTAACCAGGAAGAGGCACTTCACCAGAATGTGACCATACCGGCACCTTGATCTTGGACTTAGACTCCAGAATTGTGAGAAATACATTTCTGTTGTTTGATCCACCCTGTTCTGTGGTATTTTGTTATAGAAGCCCTAATGAACTAAAACAACATGTTTTAAAACTTGTGTGGAAAATTTAAAAAATAAAAATAAAACACAAATAAAATAAAATACAAAATCAGGTCAAGACAACATATGAAAAAATGTTTTCAGTAGGAAAGTGTGGATTCTTGGACTTGGAAATACTGGATTGGTTTGTGAAAGGATAAGTGTGTGTATGTGTCTGTGAATGTGTGTATGTATCCACATGTCCCAAAAGTCTTTGTAGTAAAGTTTAAAGCTTTACTAACTTTAGAATTATAAATGTTACAAACTTAGAAAGTAACTTTCATACTTTAATTTATGAATTTTGAATAATTATCTTATTTTTTGTGTATATGTCCTTTTGAAAATGAGACAAAGCAAACACTAAAATTCATAAAACTAACTGCAAAAGAAATTTAAATTATGTGCTTGGGTTTATACAAGACAAGAACATTATATGGGAAACTAGAGTTGAGGACAGAGAAAATTCCAAAAGAAAATTTCCCTGGGAAATAGCCAAAATTCTAGGGTCAACTTCAGATTTTCAAGGGTTGTAAAATTGGTGGGCCCTGAGTCAAGACCCCTAATGGACAAAGGGACCAGGTAATATCTGAGTTCTAGATGGAATGAATAGAAAATTGGCTAAGGTCTCTCTGACATGACAGTAGAGTTGGAAGGTGGAATCTAGAAGGCTCGGGAAAGTGCAGGGATCTGTGGGACTGAATGATGGGGGAGGGGTGGTGCTCTAGCCAGCTCCCCCATTCTCAGGAACCCTTTGTGACAAGGCTTTAGCTCTGTGATGCAGGCCTAGAGCTCTGTCCCCAAGTGAACTACCAGTGCTCAGTTTCCTGAGGACAACAGATTTCCAAAGATGGAGAATTTCTTTTCTCTGAGAAGCACTGGTACCTCCTGGCTGAGCTCTGGTCCCACCTCCTGGGTGATTGATGCCATCTTTGCCTTCCTGTGTGGACTGGGGCTCTTCCTTCTGTTACTCCCTTGTTTTCAGAGTAATCCATCCTTATCACCAGCTAAGAAATATAGAAATATCAGGAAGGTAAGGAAACTTTAGCTAAACCCCAACAGGGATTATCTCTTTTTTTTTCCTTATTCTTATATCCACTTTTCTAAATCATCTAGAGAGTCTTGTGAGATGGGAAATCTCAGGAAAGAATAGAACATCATCCTTCTAGGGACTAGCTAGGCCAGACAAAGCTTAGAGTGGGCACAAGGGTTTCTATCCCAAGATCTCCAGACCCTAGGTCTCCTGGGCGAAGTCCCAGATTCAGTGACCAGTGAGTGAGGACTGTATACTGAGTTCATTGTCTGCAGAAGAACAGACTCCTAAACATTGTTTTACCAGCCACTTTCCCCTTCCTGTGGCAGGTGTCTCAGGTGAGCTCTTCCTCTGTGTTGGGCTGATCTGAAGGCAGTGCTGAACCTGAGAGCCTCTAAAGGGCTAGAGTGGGGGTCTGAACTCTGGAAACAGAGTCTTATCCAGTGGAGCATAGAAGGACCTGTATGTGTGTGTGTGTGTGTGTGTGCATTTCTTGAGTAGAGGAATAGTGATGAAAGAAATTCATAGTGATCTCACATAGAAAATCCATGTTTACATTTTTCAAAGAAGAAAAACTAAAAATATTTTATTCATTTTAAAGATGAATAAAAGAAAGCCACAGAGCTCCATTATATGTAGAAATGTAGAAAGTCATATTATGAACACTGAGCATCTGTGAATCATCTAGAGAGAAGAGATAATTGAGTCCCAGCCCCTCATCTTTTCTCATAGCATCAAGTGGAGCTGAGGAGGAGGAGCAAGAGTAAGAAAAAAAGTGGAGCTTTAAAAGGTAAGCTTATGCCATTTAGCCCTACATGTGCCAAGTTATTCTCCATCTCTCTTGCTCCTGAGGGTCTAATTCCATGGTCTCCAAGGATGCCAGGGGCAGAGACCATCCTTCAGGAAAAAGAGCCCTCAGAGAGGCTCTTGGTAAGGAGATCAGCTACTGTATATTTCCCAGATTCCATGCTTGGTAGGAAGTTGATAGAGGCTGAAATGGGTGTCAGCTGGCAGAGGTGTGTGGGCGGTAGTAGACCATTAATGCCTAGATCAAGAGGTGGAACCTCTGGGTTGATAAGTGGTTTAACTTCACTCAGATTCTTTTGTGAGGTGACCCCTGTCCTTTCTCCCCAACAAGGCAGTTGTGAGGGCTCTGGGGGGTAATGTAAGTGACAAAGTACTCCCCATAATAAACCTGGCCATCACTGTGAGGGATCATGTGGCTTTGAACAGTGATGCTTGGGCTCCATAGTCTAATCTCCCAACAGTCTCCCCCTAAAAGCTTAGCCTAAAAGCTCCCCCCTGCACTCAGCCTCCCCTAAAACACTTAGGGCCCTACTTTCACTACTGTAACCCAGCCTCCTTATTTCCAGCTTGCAGAAATTGCCTGAAAGAACTGGAGGGAGCTCGCAGTCTGATTTCACTTCTGCAAAGGTAAAGAATTTTTCCCCTTTTCCCCCTTTTCCTTGGTCCTCCTTTGTCCCAGAGTTTATGATTTGACCCCTGGTCCATAGGGAACCCTGGGAGGGGGAGCCACAGAAACAAAGTATGGATAAAGCTCTGGGGTAAGGAATAGCAGGAGCAATGTGAAATCAGTATGGAGACTGTGGAGGGCTGTAGGTTGCAGGTGTTATCCCTGCCCAGCCTGCCCTGCCCTCCTTGCCCTGTCAGCTTCTAGCTGCAGCTTGTGCCTCCTGTCTCCTACAGCTGCCTGGGGAGGCTCCCTGACAAGGGTGGCTTTCATCAACTCTTATGTCAAGACATCCCTGGTGAGGTGTGCAAAGCAGTGCCTGCTGGAGCCCACCAGCCATGCAGGGAGCCTATGGATGATGCTGCTCCCACCATGTTCCTGTTGGCTACCCCAGTTCCTCTGACTCAGCGCCCTCTACTTCTTGGCTCAATGACCTCTTCAGTTTCTGTTCATTCCCACTCATCTCTGAGTGCCTCTTCGCCACCAGAGCCTTTCCTTCCCCTCAACAGCCTTTTGCCCCAGCCACTTGCTCTTTCCCCTCTGCCTCCATGTCCCCTTAATTCAGAGGCCTGCCCTCCACCTCTGAGAGCCTCCTCTGCCCCACAACCTCCAGACTCTATTCTGACTCTTCCTCAATGTGACTCCTTGGCATTCCCACCGAGCACCATTCCACAGAGGTCATCTCACACCCCTTGGTCAGCTTCTGCTGTTCCAGCCATCTCAGGCCTTGGCCACTCAAGTTGTCCCATTTCAGCCTTGTCATGGTGGCACACTGCTGCCAAAGCCCTGTGCCTCTCAACCTCATCAAATTATGAGTCTCAGCAAGAACACCTTTCCCACCACTCACCAGAGGCCTCATTCTGGGGAAACCCCACCAACAGACAGGTAGGAGTTGCTAGCCCCTCTTTGCTGAGCTCAGATAATCAGAAGCTCCTGGAAATACAAGTCACAAAGAGAGTCAAGGTCAAGATTTGGAAAGAAAAAGAAAAAGATGAATCATATCCAAAACAAATGAGCCCAGACTACCACCTGAATTCTTTGGGGAATATGTTGAAGTCACTGAGTCCTGAACAGAACACAAGCCTACAACACTTCTGGAGTACAAAAGGAAAACCAGAGCAGCTGCCTGGTCATCAGAAGCTCTCATATCCTAAGGTCTTGGGACACCATCTACAGCAGAAATATAACCAACTTTTCTGGGGTCTCCCCTCTCTACACAGCGAATCTCTGGTGGCTACTGCCTGGATCTCTGAGGGCTCTTCAGTGCCACAGTCTTCCTCTTTCTTATTCAATGGAATCTCAAGTGCCTGCCCAACTCAAATGCAGGGTAAACTATCTCCACTGCTTTCTCAGTCCCAGCCCCCGTCCCAACTGGAGTTCCAATCTCAACCCTTGGTTTCATCTGTACCTCAATTTCAACCACCGTCTCTGGCTCAGATCCTGACCCAGGATCATCGCCAATCCTCTCTTCCAATCCTATCACCTTCGCCACCTCAGATTGAGGCCTGTGAAGTATCTTGCCCTATAGCCCAGGATAAGTCACAATTTCTCATCCCACCTGAGATTCAACATCCAGAATGGCCTTTGTTGCAGAAGCAACTAGAAAGTGGGTGGGCTTTATCCTCTGTAATCAAAAGATCTCAAGAAGTCTTTAGTGTCTTCACTTCCAATCTTCCTGAGGACAGTTGGGCAGTCTCCCTCCTTCCTGAGAACTTTCCAATCAGTGCTGAACTCCGTAAGCAACTGGAGCAACACCTACAAAAGTGGCTTATTGAACACCGGTGGGAGCTGCCCCGTAAGATCCAAGAGTCTCTGGAACTAAGGCAGCTTCAGGGTGAATTACCAGGGACATGTCAGGCAAAGGGCAAGCGTGGACCCTCACGTCCCTCTGCATGTGCAGGTAAAAGCAACAAGGATACACAGAAAGTGGAGTTCCAGCTAAGCCAGAGCATGGGCAAGGGCCTGGGGTATATTTTGGGGAAGGTCCCAAAAGATCTCTCCAGGGACTCAGAAAGCTCCCTAATGGGGTTTCAGGAAGTAAGCTCTGAAGAGTCAGAATGTGACTTGGGGTTGTCAATGAGTGACTCAGGGAGCGATTTGCTAAAGAGCTTAGATAAGAATCTAGAAAACATCCTGAAAGACCATTTGGGTAGGAAGTTGGGGAAGATCAGTGGGAGTTTGATCCCTGTGAGTGTGCACAAATCCTGGCTTGCAGTCAACCATGCTTTTCCGAAGTCCAACACTCACAAGGAAATCAGAAACCTAGGAATCTTGAAGTGTTGGGGACCATATGTGAACACCTCCCACAGGGTTTCCTTCCTCAATCCAGACATTCAAGAAGTGCTGGAAGCACATATTATAAGGTTTTGGGTGAGGCACAGGTGGGGTCTACCCCTCAAGGCTCTTAAGCCCATAAATCTATTTAAGTTGAAAAAGGTTCAACCTTTGCCCATTCTGCAGTTTGCCTTTAACCCCTCAGCCACCTGTGTGTCTGGAACTGCCTCAATAATCAAATTTGCTGAATCCCTGAGAAGAAGACCTTCTCAGGCATGTCTGGGAAAGAAAGTTGTAGCAGAAGAATCAGGTCTCACCCTGGAGAGGCCTCTCCTTGCCCCTTCACCTATGTATGGGGAAATCCAGAGGGCCCTGATAAGGACCCCATCTGATGACAACCAGGGGTCCTCAAAGGCCTCTCTGACTGGACAGGATAGCAGGCCACCTTCTCAGTCCTTCACACTCAACCTCATGGGCAGAACTCCGCAGAGTGATTCTGCAGAATGGGCTGAGAAGAGCAGCCTAGAGCTGAGTCCCAGTTCAGCAATGGCTGGGAATGAGCCAAGAGAGGAGAGTGAGGATTGGGCCTCACAAGACCCCTGCCATAGGGTAGCAATGCTGAAGATGAACTTAGGACCCCAATATCTTAGGTCTGAAAAGGCTAGGGAGGCAGGGGAGGCCAAGCCTCCTACTCTTCAGCCAAGACCCATCTTGGGAACCAATGTGCTCACAAAACCCCAAACCATAAATGCACATATGGGGGGTTTAGATACCAGTAAAAAACTTTCTAGAATGTCTGCTATCCAAGATCCTGGAGAGTCATGCCTTAACACAGAGGTTAGTGAATTTGAGTCCAAATTGAAGATAAAGCCAGAGAGCCAGTCTCAAGACTGTCCTACACACGTGATCCTTGCTGTAGACAACTTGGCTTCTCAGGCACCTCAGTGTTATCCCCAGACAGTGCCTACTGGAGACAAGATAGCTTCCCAGATGCTGTATGGCTTAATGGCAAACCAAAAGAGCTGCTTAAGGCAGCAAGATCCCATGAACTCTGGACTTCAGGACTCACGGAAGAGCCAGAGCAAGATGACTGCCTCTACTTATAAGAGAGAGGACTGTAGGAGGCCCAACTCAGGAAAGAATAAAGAACGGTTTGAAGAATTGAGGACCTCTCAAGCTGAAAGTATGAGTCACCTTTCCTCAGTCAGAGGAATAGTAGACTCTGTTAGGAACAGATGCATACAGTTCCTGCCAGAGAAGAAACAAGGTCCTCCAGAAAACCTTTTCAGAAAAAGGATGAGGCACTTTTTTCAATGGATTTTCCCCAATAGAAAAGTCAAAGGTCAGAACACTATGCAAAAATGTAAGCCAATAATAGCCTCTGCCGAGAGCCAAGGACCAGTAAAAAGCAGATCAATTATGGCTAATGAGACTTCTGAGGCTCAGGCACTCATGACAGCTGTTGGACAAATTCTAGAGGAGAAAATGGCAATCCACCATGGACTTCATGGCACAAAGTTAAATGAGCACAAACAGGAACTCCAAGCACCAGTATGTGGGTGTTTCTGCTACCACAGGGTTCCCTTCTACCCAGAGCATGGGAGAATGAGTTATACAGCCCACAATCACCAAGACACCTCCAATGGTCAGAGTAGCTCTTTCAAGGAAAGGCAGGTTAAACACCGACAGTCCTTGAAAAGTGTAAGATTCGAGGATGAGCAACTGGACCCAAGGCACCTCCCATCCCTGCCTCCCAAGAAGACTTTGTCTCCAGTCAGTCCCTGCCAGTATAGGCCAAGGATGCCAGGTGCCCCAGGCTACCATCAACACTGTCCACGGCACTGTCTTCTTCAGGCCTCCCTGTTTGGTCGATCATAAAATACTTCTTTAGCCTTTCCTAGTAGGAAAATATGTCTTCAAGAAAAAAATTAGTCCATGTAAAGAAAGTGTTTTTTTTCTCATTAGCACATCCAAATACCTAATATTCCCCAATATATATGTTTTCCCCCCAAAAGAGGGTAGTATGGTTGCTTTTGTCTGTGCTGTGCTCAGTATGTACTTTGGCTTCTAGAAGGGAGGAGAATGGAGGGATTTTGGCCTTGGGCATTGTAGCTTGCTCTTTATCCTTTCATTATACATTGTTTTCATGATACTGTCATTATGCAAACAAAAACTACCCTAAAAATATGAGAAATACCTATGAAGACCTTACCCAAGATCTGGCTCAACTTGCCTTTCTCTTGCTTCCACTCTACTTTGAAATTTATACAGCTATAGGGGATAGGTTTCCAGACATCATAGGGCTGGACTCAGGGTCCCACTCAGGCTCCAGGAAGTATCAGAACCAAGTGGATTGAAATTTGGTAGAGGGTACTAGGCCTAAAGTTCAGAAGCAGGAGAAATCCTTTTCCTGGATCTCTTGGTGAAGAATAGAGGGCATTTGCTCTTGAGAGCCCCTTCTCTCTCTTGTGAAGAGCTGAGGTTGAGTTAGGCCCTGTGAACCCCTCTGAGCTTAGCTTTAATGTCACCCTCTTCCACCTCTGCCTTTCCTGTACTTCCAGTGATGAGGATGGCACTTCCAGCTCTGAGTATGTGTAAGTGAGAGAACATCAGGGAAGTTGCTAAGGGCTATGTTCACCTTTACCCCAAATGAATATTCAAGGGTCACCTGCTTTCCCTCTATGTTAACCCCAGAGAAGGAGTTCTGGATTAATGAAACAAGATTGAGTGTATCTGTATGTAGTAACTATGTGACGGTTGAATACTATGAACTTAGAATGGGATGTGGGAGACAAGTTGAAAAGTTTGGATCCAAAGAAAAAGGCAAAGTGGCACATGGTGCCTATAAATTTGCAGTGAGTGAAGAGCCTCTGATATCCCACCACCATCTACAGGCCTGGAGGAAAGAAAAAGTTAAGGGCTCAGTGGCTCATCATACCCCATCATGGTCTCCACCCCACTCCAGCTCTAAGATCACAGACATAGAGAAGCCACTTTTATATCCAGAACAGATGGTCAAATTTGTAGATGTAAAGCAAATGAGGGAAGGTTAATCTCCTAATAATATATTTAATACACTTACACATTATCACCTCTTGAATTCAAGAATTCAGGTGGAAAAGCCAGGATTAGGGAGCTTCAGATGTAACTCCCAGTCTGGTGACCTTTATTTAAACACAGGGCTGTAGAACTGCTCCTCAAGGAGTGGTGGGGAGTTAAAAGGCCCAGAGACTGGCCTGCAATCATGTAGTAAGTCTCGTCTGGCTCCCAGTCCTTGCATACTCCAGAGTCCAGCAGATGAGGCCATCAGACAGGATTTGTGAAATGGGAGTTGGGGAGAGCATGGAAATGACCTGTTCAAAATGGGGAGGTATAGCTCAGGAGTGGTCCACTGCTCTCTCCACTTCTAGCACAGCTTTCCCCCTCCCCTGGCCTCTATCCATATGAGAAAGCAAGAAGATGAGCAATTTCTCTAGCGTTAGTCTGTGCTTTGTGCACAGTAGGCACAGCTGCAGAGGGCATCATTCCCATGGTAGAGAGTTGCTCCAGGAGATGCCCTTGATCCAGAGGATAACAGGAATGGGCCCTGTCCCCCATGCCTGTCAGGATGCCCAACATGTGGGACCTGGGGTGGAGGGGCAGAGTGGTTTTAAGCCTGCTTGTGTCACTGGTTTCTCCCTGGAGCCAGGTCTTGCCTCTGGGACCCAATTCCTGAGTCAGCCTCCAGAGTGGGTCCAGCAATGTAAGTGGAGCCAAGACCTGTGGAAAGGGATTGGGACCCAGCACAGACAGCACCTTGGGGCCCTTGGGAGCTTAGGAGAGGGTGGGACAGAGCAAGGGGCCCTGAGCCTGGTTGCTATTAAGTCTTCAAAGGGCACTGAGAGTTGAGTTCTGGGACAGGAGTAGGGGCTAGATGTGGACCACATAGCCCCTGCCAGAAGTGCTGCAGATGGGGATGCTGACGGAACAGAAAAGAAACAAACAACAACACAACCCCTCCCCCACCCCCACCCCTCAAACACAAAGAAGCAAGTGCCTTCACCCTTCTGTTGCTCAGATTTCCATAAGGTGTGGCAAGGCCAGAAATGGAGACACCCACACAGAGACACTTCATGCAGAGACAACACAGAGACACTTCCCAGCAAAGAGAACACACAGAACTTACAGAGACAACTCTCAACAGAGACCTCTCTCACACAGACACCTTCCATGGTGACTAGAATATTGCCTTACAGAGACCTCACACTGAGACCTCGTATAGGGACTTCATGTTGCCCCACAGATTCTCAGACAGAAACCTAGTACAGATTTCAGAGATTTTCCAGAGACCTAACAGCAAACCTATCAAGACTTCCCAATGGTACCTTCCATACAGACCTCACGCAGAGACCTCACCCAGAAACAACACTCAGAGACATCACGTGGCCTCAAAAAGACCTCACATAGAAACCTCACACAAAGACTTCATCTACAGACAGTGCACAGAAGTCTTTCACTGCCTCACAGACATTTCACATTGAGACCTTACACAGATACCCCATAGAGACTCAACACAAAGACCTCACAGAGACCTCGCATCCATTTTTCTTTTTATTTATTTATTTATTTATTTATTTTTTATTTTTTAATATATGAAATTTACTGTCAAATTGGTTTCCATACAACACCCAGTGCTCATCCCAAAAGGTTCCCTCCTCAATACCCATCACCCACCCTGCCCTCCCTCCCACCCCCCATCAACCCTCAGTTTGTTCTCAGTTTTTAACAGTCTCTTATGCTTTGGCTCTCTCCCACTCTAACCTCTTTTTTTTTTTTTTTTCCCTTCCCCTCCCCCATGGGTTTCTGTTATGTTTCTCAGGATCCACATAAGAGTGAAACCATATGGTATCTGTCTTTCTCTGTATGGCTTATTTCACTTAGCATCACACTCTCCAGTTCCATCCATGTTGCTACAAAAGGCCATATTTCATTTTTTCTCATTGCCACGTAGTATTCCATTGTGTATATAAACCACAATTTCTTTATCCATTCATCAGTTGATGGACATTTAGGCTCTTTCCATAATTTGGCTATTGTTGAGAGTGCCGCTATAAACATTGGGGTACAGGTGCCCCTATGCATCAGTACTCCTGTATCCCTTGGATAAATTCCTAGCAGTGCTATTGCTGGGTCATAGGGTAGGTCTATTTTTAATTTTCTGAGGAACCTCCACACTGCTTTCCAGAGCGGCTGCACCAATTTGCATTCCCACCAACAGTGCAAGAGGGTTCCTGTTTCTCCACATCCTCTCCAGCATCTATAGTCTCCTGATTTCTTCATTTTGGCCACTCTGACTGGCGTGAGGTGGTATCTGAGTGTGGTTTTGATTTGTATTTCCCTGATAAGGAGCGACGTTGAACATCTTTTCATGTGCCTGTTGGCCATCCGGATCGCATCCATTTTTCAAGATCCCAAACAGACAAATATTGACAAGTCCTTGGTAAATATGAAACTAGCATACTAGCAGCGTTATGCCCCTATTGCAATTCTCAAAACACTCAGGCATTGTCAGCATTGTGCTAAATGGGGGTCTCTGCTTGGGGAAATGCTTGGGAATTTTTTCTTTTGTAATGTTATTGACTCTGAACAAAAGAATTACTGATTCTACGTGTAGATTTGCAAAATGAATTTCCACAGGTGCCCATTAACTTGAGAATCACAATTTTTAAACACAACTAAAACAGTCTCCAATGAGAGAAAATATCTTATTTGTCCAGTTTTAGTTATTATCCAGCCAAATGGTGTCACTGTTGCATATTTTTTTTTATTCTCTTGGGGACAAGACCTGAACTGCAAATGGCTTACTTATTTACTTTGAAAACATAATAAAGACCTGCAACAAATGGACTCTAGAAATGAAATAAACCAGAAAAGAAGTGTCTGGATTTATACTTGTCTTGCAGAGGTCTATGTAATTAGCACATTATTTTGCACCTAACAGTTTGCATCAGGCTTGTGGGTTTTATTTTTTAACAAGCTATCTATCTGTGAATATTTTTCACAAATAAGTGAAATTCCTGGTAATATTCCTATTATATCATCTAGCAAAATTATACTTCTTTATATCATTTTATTCCTTCAATGATAAATAATATTATTATACATGTCTTCAGTATATAACACAGTCCTAATGTTCAACTAACATTTAAAAAAAAGGACAAACTATTGAGAAGGATTCATTTTTAATTCTATGAAATGCACATTTTCTAAGATAGGCAGTCAAGATCCACTTTATATTATTACAGGGCTAAAAAAGGACACATTGTTTAGAATAAATTTGAAATATTATGAAATATGTCTTTTTTGAGATATATAGATAGCTTAAAAATTACTGAGCAAGGGATATATTAACATATTAATTGATTTAATCATTTTAATCAATATTTGTATTATCATGAATAATGAAACTTCATTTGTTATATATCCAGCACTTTCCAAAGGGTACATTACAATGAGACTACATATTTCTCAATACTCGTAAGCAACAAATTGTCCTTGATAAAATTTCAATGACAGCTGTCAAGATGTATCACAGGTTAAGTCTCTCAGATTTTCCATTGGGATGATGACATCGCAGTTCTTTCTCTAAGAGGAGCAAGGCTGACACAAGGGCTCTTTTGGTCTATTTTAACAAGAAATTCATTTTTCCCACATAATTAAACAATTTATAACTATTAATTTTTCTACTTTATTATTATTTTTTTCTTTTTTTGTTAATTTTTCTACTTTATTCCTTTATGATATCATTGAATCATAAAATGGAGTATGGTCATGGATGTCATTTAGCATTCTATCAGATCATTTTTTTATAGCACAAGTTATGCAGATAAGTTTATTGATCAGAACAAAAAGGGCTCAATTAGAAAAAGTTTATACAGGAAAATCTCTTTTTCAAGTTACTATTTTAACATGGTTAAAATAAGTGATTTTTCCTTAGTTTTTTGAATTAAAGTTGCTCAGGGTGGCAGAAAGTCTGGAAACATGGGAAATGTCCATAGTAAGTACTTTCTTGCTGTAATAAGTTGAATGTGCTTTTCCTCACTAGTAATTCACAGTTCATTAAGTTGCGCAAAATTATAATGAACAATGTATATTAAAGAAGAATTTCCTTCAATCATTGCATATTACATACATTGCTTCAGATGGTTTCATGGAATAAACTTGCACATTTTCCTCAGAATAAGAAATCAAGGGGTATCAATCCATTAAATATATATTAGTTTTTCCAGACTCTATGGCCATCTGTATTTTACTTTTAGTGAGATTCACCTATCTTAAAATCTTAAAAGAAGTTTTACCATTTATATATTTCCAAAAAAATTGGTATCAAAAATTAGAGAAAAAAACAAAAACAGATCCCTTTTGTTTTCAAGAAGTTTTATATAAAAACATTTTGCTGAAAATGAAGTGATTCTTAATCTACAGATGAAATACTTTTTACATGATACTTAAGATATATTATAAATTTGGATTTAAGATAAATATTTACAACTGGCCTCATGCTGATTTCAATAAACCAGGCACTCTAGAACACAATGTGCAAGGACAGCAATTATGTGATGTCTTCTTAATACTCCAAGGAATAAAGATCTCTTCCAAAGTAGTCGTTCTACAATGTTAACCCCAAACAGCGATTCTTCTTGATAGATTGTATTTTTAGTTTCACTCACTTTATAACTAACTGCCATAGAAATACATTTCTGAAAGTGTTCCCAAATATATACAGCTACTATGTTGTGGTCACACCATGGGCACAGTAAGGAACATCCATATCTGGATAATCCAGGGGCTTCATAACTGCCACCAGTTATTTGAAGTCGGTTTGACTCAACCATTTCTGGCACGAGATTGGTCTTCGTCACGTGAACCGTTGTATTTTCCAAACAGCTACAAGTCACCTTCCTTAGTTTGCTGCTGTACCCCTTCCTGGCTGGTCACCGGCTGTAGTAACCTGAAGAGTCCATTTACTCAGGGATGTCCACTCTGGGCTCTGCACAGACACATTGTGTCACAGATGTGCACATGACGCTGATGAAACTTCCAGAAAAGTGTCATGTAATGCCTGCCAGGCACAGTAGGTGAGGATTTAGAAAATGCTAACATCTTTTGTAGGAAACGTGGATTACACAGCTCTTTGGTTCTAGGCATTTTTGTGCATTAGATGGCCCCCTGGATGGGGGGAAATGAAGCTGATTTTTTAGAATTTCTCACTCTCATTCACTGTAACTACATCTGCCACTCTTCCTTCTCTGAGTCCAGGAGCTGGAATTGACAGAGTCTCTCTCTGTGATTTCACAGTCTCTACCATGTGTTTACAGTGACCACTAAAACTCACCTATCTCAGATGGGTCAGGTATTTCTGATACTACAGGAGGAAGATAACTGAACTTTTTATTTCCACCACAATTTTATATAGTAACTCTTTACATAGCTATTTGCTATGTCCAATTTATTTTATAGAGTCAATAAATATGTTTTATAGAATTTGGCCCCTGGATTCCACCTACTAGATTACTTGGGCAAGTCATTTATTGCCTAAATTTACAAATTTTATAAAATTGCATTTATTTCATAAAATTTTAATTTATAAAATGTTACTTTCTTTTTGAAATTGGTAAATCTAGGGATTTAGTCCCAGTTTGTTTGGTTTTTTTTAAACATTGGTACTTAACCTAAAATATTTGCCAATTTTCCTTTTTTAATATATATCAGAAAAAATGTTAAGAATTTAGCTGTGAAGATAACAATACTATTGATTTTTTCCTTTCACTTTGTGTGGTTATTTTTGTACCAAACCTCTATTATTGCACAGCAAAGAAGAAAGTTTGTTCCTTGGAAAACATGCAGAATGCTTTTTTCTTGTTTTTTCTTTTCTAACTTTTCATAGAAGTATCATTTTTAATACAGACACATCAACATTGTTGATTACATTTTCAATAATTTAAAAACACAGAAGACCTTCCCTCTAAAAACATAAACAGGGGCGCCTGGCTGGCTTAACCGGTTAAGCGTCTGACTTCGGCTCAGGTCATGATCCAGCAGTTCGTGAGTTGGAGCCCCGTGTCTGGTTCTGTGCTGACAGTTTGGAGCCTGGAACCTACTTCAAGTTCTATTTCTTCCTCTCTCTGCCCCTCCCTCGCTCCCACTCTGCCTCTATCTCTCTCAAAAATAAACATTAAAAAAAAATTAAAAATATAAACAAAGCTTCTTCCATCTGGTCTCTAGATCTTTTTATTCTTATGCCAATTTCTTTAAACTAATTGATCAACTGAGTTATGCATTCATTTACTTTTTCACAATTATAATGATAAAAGGGCCAATTTATCAAGCAGACACACACTGCTAAATGTGTGTGTGCCTAATAACATAGTTTCAAAATACCTTAAGATAAAACTGATAGAATTTCAGAAAAATCAACAGTTATAATCAGATTTCAATACTCATTTCTCAATAAGATGGAACATGTAGACAGAAATTCAATACTAGCATAGAAGACTTGATAAACACTACCAATGAACTTGGTCTAATAGACATTTATAGAATACACATTCTTTGCAATGCGTAATAAACATTTAACTATTCTAGGCTACAAAATAAGTATCAATAAACTTAAAATGATTCCATTTTTACAATGTATGCTCTCTAACAATACTGGAATTTAATTAGAAGTAAAAACAGATCTCTAGAATTTCCTCACATACTTGAAAATCAAGCAAAACACTTGTGAATAACTCATGGGTTAAAATAGAGCCAAACAAAAAAGTATTTTGAGCTGAATGAAAAAGGAAACACTTGTGCTCGCTTGGGCAGCACATATACTAAAAAAGGAAACATTTTGGGGCTCCTGGGTGGCTCAGTTGGTTAAGCATACTCTTGGTTTCAGCACAAGCTGAACCAACTCAACCAAGCTCAACTCTTGGTTGAGCCCTGATCAACTCTGTGCTACTAGCACAGAGTCTACTTGGGATTCTCTCTCTCCCCCTCTCTCTGCCCAGCCCTGGCTCACTCTGTGTAACTATAAAAAAAAAGGAAACCCTTCAATATTAGTGGAATCTCCCTCATCAAGTACTTAGAAGAAATTTTATAGTACTAAATATATTAGAAAAGATTTTAAATCAATGACCTCAGATTCCATCTTAAAAGCCAGAAAAGAAGATCAAATAAAACCAAAAGTATGCAGAGTAAAGTAAATTAAAAAAATCAGTGTGGAAATCAATGAAATAGAAAACACCAAAAAATTAGAAAACATTAATAAAACCAACTCAACACCAGTAAAGCAAACAATTCTATTAAAAAATGAGTAGACAATCTGAATAGACATTTTTCCAAAGAAGATATACAGGTGACCAAAACATACATAAGAAGATACTCAACATCACTAATCACTGGGAAAATGCAAATCGAAACCACAGTAAGATGAGAAATAACAGGTGTTGGCAAGGATTGGAGAAAGGGCACCCTTATACAGTGCTGGTGAGAATGTAAATTGTAGTGGCCACTATGGAAAACAGTATGGAGTTTACTCAAAAAGTTAAAAATAGAAATTAATACATTTCAGTAATTCCACTGCTGGGAATTTCCCTAAAGTAAACAAAAACACTAATTGAAAAAGATACACACACCCTTATGTTTATTGCAACATTATTTACAATAGACAAGATATGGAGACAACCTAAGTGCCTGTTAGTAGATAAATGGATAAAGATGTGGTGTATATACACAATGGAATATTGTTCAGCCATAAAAAAGAATGAAATCTTGCCATTTGTGACAACATGGATGGACTTAGAGGATATTATGCTAAGTGAAATAAGTCAGAGAAATACAAATATCATATGATTTCACTTATATGTGGAATCTAAAAAGCAAAACAACCTACAAACAAAAATCAGAAACTGATTTGTAAATACAGAGAACAAACTGGTGGTTGTCAGAGCAAAGTGGGGGTGAAGAGATAGATAAAAAGATAAAGGAGATTAAAAAGTACAAACTTCCAGTGGCATCTGGGTGGCTCAGTTGGGTAAGTGTCCGACTTCTGCTCAGGTCATGATCTCGCGGTTCGTGAGTTTGAGGCCGTGTCGGGCTCTGTGCTGATAGCTCAGAGCCTGGAGCCTGCTTCGGATCCTGTGTCTCCCTCTCTCTCTGCTGCTCCTCCGCTAGTGCTTTATCTCTGTCTCTCAAAAATAAATAAACGCCAAAAAAACCTTTTTTTAAAAGTACAAACTTCCAGTTGTAAAATGAATGTCTCTGGGATTAAAAGTACAGCATAAGAATATAGTCAATAATATTGTAATAACTGCATGGTGACAGATGGTAACTATACTTATTGTGGTAAGCATTGCACAATGTACAGAATTGTCAAATCACATGTTGTACACCTGAAAATAATAGAACATTTTATTTCAATGACAGTTCAATAAAAATAATCACTATTAAACTAAAATCTTGCTCTTTGAGAAATCTGTAGTATTCACAAAAATCTATTCAGGCTGATCAGAAATGTAATAAATGTGCAATGACTGATATAAACAAAACATCTTGGTCTCTGTGTATGAACGTACTTTTTTTTCATGTGACTTGATCTTGAAAATAGTAAGTGGATGGTATCTGAAAGATAGACCAGTGTTTTCTCAGGAACTGCTATGTAAATGGACACCCCTGGGATAATCCACAAAAGCTGCCTTTCCAAGGGTTCATAGAAAAAAGAGAGGAATTGTGTTTAAATTTTATATCAGTACATTACCATTCTAGAAACAGATGGCACAAAGTGGTCTTCTGAAGAACATGTAATAAAGGCTTTGCTTATAGAGCTATGTGAGAGATGAAGGATCTAGCAAGAAATGGAAGGCAGAGACTAGTAACAGTAGGAAGAACATTCCACCTCTAGATCTGAAAGGGCAGAAGAGGAAACATATTATTGAACATTACCTAGAGCTGAAGTTGTGGAACAGGGTAAGTGTAAAATATTTTTTAATAATTAAATCTCTTTCTTTCTTATTTAATTTAATTTAATTTTATATGAAATTTGTTGTCAAGTTGGTTTCCATACAACACCCAGTGCTCATCCCAACAGGTGACCTCCTCAATACCCATCACCCACACTCCCCTCCCTCCCACCCCCCATCAACCCTCAGTTGATGTTCTCAGTTTTTAAGGGTCTCTTATGTTTTGGCTCCCTCCCTCTGTAACCTTTTTTTCCCCTTCCCCTCCCCTATGGTCTTCTGTTAAGTTTCTCAGGACCCACAAAAGAGTGAAAACATATGGCACCTGTCTTTGTATGACTTATTTCAATTAGCATAACACTCTCCAGTTCCATCCACGTTGCTACAAAAGGACATATTTCATTCTTTCTCATAGCCACGTAGTATTCAATTGTGTATAAAACCACAATTTCTTTATCCATTCATCAGTTGATGGACATTTAGGCTCCTTCCATAATTTGGCTATTGTTGAAAGTGCTGCTATAAACATTGGGGTACAAGTGTCCCTATGCATCAGCACTCCTGTATCCCTTGGGTAAATTCCTAGCAGTGCTATTGTTGGCTCATAAGGTAGATCTATTTTTAATTTTTTGAGGAACCTCCACACTGTTTGCCAGAGCGTCTGCACCAGTTTGCAATCCCACCAACAGTGCAAGAGGGTTCCCGTTTCTCTTGGGATTTGTTCATTTTACCCACTCTGACTCGCGCGAGGTGGTATCTGAGTGTGGTTTTGATTTGTATTTCCCCGACGAGGAGCGACGTTGAGCATCTTTTCATGTGCCTGTTGGCCATCTGGATGTCTTCTTTAGACAAGTGTCTACTCATGTTTTCTGCCCATTTCTTCACTGGATTATTTGTTTTTCGGGTGTGGAGTTTGGTGAGCTCTTTATAGATTTTGGATACAAGTCCTTTGTCCGGTACGTCATTTGCAAATATCTTTTCCCATTCCGTCGGTTGCCTTTTAGTTTTGTTGGTTGTTTCTTTTGCAGTGCAGAACATTTTTATCTTGATGAGGTCCCAATAGTTCATTTTTGCTTTTAATTCCCTTGCCCTTGGGGATGTGTCAAGTAAGAAATTGCTGTGGCTGAGGACAGAGAGGTTTTTTCCTGCTTTCTCCTCTAGGGTTTTGATGGTTTCCTGTCTCACATTCAGGTCCTTCATCCATTTTGAGTTTATTTTTGTGAATGGTGCAAGAAAGTGGTCTAGTTTCATTCTTCTGCATGTTGCTGTCCAGTTCTCCCAGCACCATTTGTTAAAGAGACTGTCTTTTTTCCATTGGATATTCTTTCCTGCTTTGTCAAAGATGAGTTGGCCATACTTTTGTGGGTCTAGTTCTGGGGTTTCTATTCTATTCTAATTAAATCTCTTTAAAAGATAATTTTCTGATGTGGTATAGTATAATAACATGTAAAATGTGTGAAAACAGCATAAAAGCCAAGAGGAGAGAAATGGAAATTTATAAATGTAAATATTTTATATTGTACATTAAGGGATATAATGTCTGTTGAAAGTAAACTGTATTAGGTTAGAGATGTATACTATACAACTGAAACAATCACTGATTAGATTTATAGCTAATAAGCCAACAATGGAGATTGAATGGAATAGCTAAAAACAAAATCAAACCTCAACAGCAGGTGGAAAAAGATGAAACAATTGAACATAAATTATAAAGTGATATATTTAAATTATATAAATAATAAAACTAAATGTAAAAGTTCAACAATGTGATTAAATAAGTGGATATCTATACTCAAAAAAACTTAAATTCAGTCCATACTTCCTATCAAAAAATAATTAAAACATTTCCTACCAAAAAAAGGAAATCCTGTCATTTGTGACAACATGGATAAACCTGGAGGACACTGTGTTAAATGAAATAAGCCAGACAGAGGAAGACAAATGCTATATGGTATCACTTATGTGTGGAGTCCCAAGAAAAAAAAAAGAAAAAAAGTTGAACTTAGAGTAGAAATGTGGTTATGAGGGTCTGAGGGGTGAAGGAAAAAGAAGAGTTTGGTAAAAGGGTACAAACTTTCAGTTCTAAGAGGAATAAGGACCAAGGATATAATATAATGTATGACATGGTGACTACAGTTGATAACACTGTATTGTATAACTGAAATTTGCTAAGAGAGTAGAACTTAAATATTCACACCCACACATATACACAAAGGTAAATATGTGAGGTGATGGATATGTTGGGTATAATCCTTCCACAATGCAACATATATCAAATCATCATGTTGCATACTTTAAATATCTTACAATTTTAATTGTTAACTAAACCTCAGAAAAGCTGGAAAAAATTAAAGCACACTGTTGGTATGAATTTCTAATGGAGGAGGGAAAATAAAAGACTGAACATACCAAGTGCCGGCAAAAATGTGGACCAACTGGAACACTGGAGGGAATGTAAAAATGATTTTGCAGGTCCATAACAAACCAAACATACCATATGACCCAGCCATTCCAATCTTTGATACTTAACATTAGAGAAGTAAAGCTTATGTCTGTGCAAAGACTTGACCAGGATATTTATAGAAACTTTATATTAAATAACTCAAAATTAGAAACAACCTAATTGTGAACACATGCAACAATATATATGAGTCTGAAAAAAATTTTCTGAATGAAAGTTGACAAAATATTGTCAACTTAAATCCATTTAAATCTATTTAAATCTTAAATCTATTTAATTGTATTTATATAAAATTCTAGAAAATAAAAACTATAGTAACAAAATCAAATCAGACATTGCCTGAGGATTTGGGGGATGGGGGGTGGTGGAGTGGGATAATAAAGAGGTATTCCAAAAGAGTATGAGGAAAAATTTAGGGTGATATGTTCATTATCTTGGTGGTGATGATGATTTTAAGGATATGATTATACACCAAAATGTACCAAACCTACACTAAATAGATGTATAATTTATAATATGTTAATTATACCTCAACAATGCTATTTAAATTAGGAGGTTGTAAATGTCTTAGTGCAGTCGGTTAAAATAACTAATGGACACAAAGGCAAAGAGATATACCCCAAACAACACACTAATGTCTCATCACCCAAGCTAAACGCTTTTTTTTGCTCCAACCAATTTAAAAGAATGACTTAATTAATAATTCAGTTGATACATATCCCTAGAATAAAAGCTTTCCACTATCACCAGAGCAAGGAAAATATAATTTCAATGCACAAAAATGAAAACATCCTATACAGGTTAATTCACTTTGTTTTTTTAAGTAAAATATTTCAGAGTACAGAAAATATTCATGATAGCAATTTGTTATTTAGAGGATATATAATGTCACATGAAGGAAACTTAACTTTATTAACTTTCGTGAAATAACAATCCAGTATGATGCGTTTTACTTCTGGTGTTAGTTTTCTATTCTTGTATAACAACTTATTATAATTTGTGGCTTAGAAAAAAATAACAAAATTTATGGTCTCAGTTTCCATGAGTCAGGAGTCTAGGCACAAGTTAATTGGTTCCTCATCTTTGGGTTTGACTGGGTTAAAATCAAGGTGTCAGTCAGAACTTCTACCTTATCTGAGTTTTAGGTACTCTTTCTAGTTCACTGGCAATTGGTAGAATTCAGTTCCTTGGAGTTTGTTTCCTTGCCACAGGGCCTTCTCCATAGATTTACAGTTTGTTTCTTAAAGGCTCACAGAAAATTGTCTTTGCTGCTTCAAATCTTTCTTTGGGAAGGATCCAATACCTTTTAAGAGCCCACTTAATTATATCAGGCCCATCCAGGATAATCTCCCTTTTTATTAACCAAAAGTCAGCTCATTTCAGATTTTCATTAGGTCTTTAAATCCCTTCACCTTTGTAATCTGATCACAGTTGTGAAATCCACCATATTCACAGTCCCACCCATACTCTAATTTAAAGTATGTATCCCAGTGGGTAGGAATCTTGGGGATCACCTCAAAATTCAGAGTTCTATCCATCTTTCCAGGTAAACTTCATTATGAAAAGTGTATATTTCTCTCAATGTTGCTACTAAAGTTCAAGGTAATCATTACAGATTCTGAGAGAAGGAGGTACTTAAACATTAAAATTACATCAAACCCAGTTTTGGGAGATACATTTCCTCCTTTGTTCCCTTCCATCACAAGCTTGCCTCTTACATAAAGAAGCTTCACTGAGAGTGGTGGCCTCAACATAGTAAGTATTCAGATCAAGGTGAGTGAACAAGACAGAATGCTGGGATACAGAAAGAAAATATCAAAACTTCAAATTATTATTTATTTTATCTCTTCCTTTAAAATGTTTTTATTTTTGTAATATTAATAACAAAATTATAGAAAAGTATGATAGCCATGCAACTTACAAATGAATAAGTACACATAATTGGAAATGCATGCTCAAAAATTATCTTCTAATGAGAAGAATAACACAAATGATGGAGTACACTGATGGATCCAGATTCCAGATCTTTTTAAAGAAACAGGCCTAGAATCCACCATACCTCTGGCTCCTGGATTCCTTTACCAGGCAAATCACATGTGGGACTTATATCAAGAGAGAGTGAGGCCACAAATACCAGCTGAAAAAGCTGTTTCATCAAACTCTTGAAAATCAGGAGCCCCATCAGCCCACTTCTCCATTACATTCCCATTTGTGAATCATTTTCCCTCATTCTGCAGCAGAGACCACACATTTTCAAAGGGACTTTAAATCAATTGCAATGGCTGTGTCAGATAAGACAGAAAGGTCAGATTCAGTTATAATAGAAAGGAGGTAGAATGGAGCAATCACAGAGCCTGTCATGGCTGCAGAGCTGCAAGGGTAAAAAGTCCCCAAAGGAATACAGGGCAGCCTCCTGTTGGAGAATGCTGAACACCAGCATGCACATCTCTTACAGCAGGTGGGGGGCGCTGCAATGCAGGCAGAACAGGATGGATAGTGTGCAGATTTTGTAGGGAAAGCCACCTATAGTTGTACATGTGGCACCTACCAATAACGCTTAATATTACAGTGACCTAATATGTTCACATGGATTAATATAGAGGATATTCAGGTTGTAAATATCAGGGCTTCACTCCCGAAACCATGATTGGTAAGGAGCACTATTACCTTTCTGTGTTCTTGTCAGCCTTACAGGTATGCCATTGGGATGGCCAATAAATGAGAATAATTTGATATTCTTCATAGGTGATTGGATATAATCACAGACAAATTTCACTTTCTTTTCAAATTTCTTCATGGAAATATCTGAGGAAAAATGAGAAAGTGATCCTGAAATGTAAACACTTAAAAAAATTTTTTTAATGTTTATTTTATTTTTGAGAGAGAGAGAGTGGGGTGGGGAGGGGCAGAGAGAGAGGGAGACACAAAATCTGAAGCAGGCTCCAGGCTCTGAGCTGTCAGCACAGAGCCCAATGCGGGATTTGAACTCGGGAATGGCGATATTGTGACCTAGGCTGAAGTCGGGTGCTTAACCGACTGAGCCACCCAGGGTCCCCTAAACATTTTCTAATAATAAAAGAATAATGTTGACAGTATATGGTTTTGACAATAGTTTCATATAAAAAATGAGTGGAGGACACCAATGCAATTATTTGCATTTTTATAAAAATTTATAACTTTTTTTTAATTCTCAAGTTATCATACAGTGTAGTCTTGGCTTCAGGAGTAGAACCCAGTGATTCATCACTTACAAATAACACCCAGTGCTCATCCCAACTAGTGCCCTTCTTAATGCCCATCACATATTTAACACACTTCCCAACCCTCCCCCCCATCCCCATCAACCCTCAGTTTGTTCTCTATATTTAAGAGTATTTTATGGTTTGCCTCCCTCTCTGTTTTTATTTTTCCTTCACTTCCCCTATGATCATCTGTTAAGTTTCTTAAATTCCACATAAGAGTGAAATCATATGATATCTGTCTTTATCTGAGTGACTTATTTTAAATAGCATAATACTCTTCAGTTCCATCCACGTTGTTGCAAATGGCAAGACCTCATTCTTTTTCATCATTGAGTACTATTCCACTGGATGTGTGTGTGTGTGTGTGTGTGTGTGTGTGTGTGTACACACATGTTATATTTCCACTGGGATTATATAATACATATATGTATATATCTTTTTAATCCTTTCATCAGTTGATGGACATTGGGTTCTTCCCATAATTTGGCTATTGATAGTGCTGCTATAAACATTGAGGTGCATATGCCCCCTTGGAATCAGCATTTTTTGTGTCCTTTAGATAAATTCCTAGTAGTTCAATTGCTGGGTCATAGGGTAATAGGGTAATTCAAGCCCCCATTGGGCTCTGTGCTGACAGCTCAGAACCTGGAGCCTGCTTCAGATTTTCTGATGTTTCCTGAGTTGTTAATTTTAGCCATTCTGACAGGTGTGGTTTTGCTTTGTATTTCCCTGATGATGAGAGATGTTAAGCATCTTTTCATGTGTCTGTTAGCCATCTGGAAAAGTGTCTATTCATGTCTTCTGCCCATTTCTTCAGTGAACTATTTGGGTTTTTTTGGTGTTGTGTTGGGCAAGTTCTTTATAGATTTTGGATACTAACCCTTTATCTGATATGTCATTTGCAAATATACTCTCCCATTTTGTAGGTTGCCTTTTACTTTTATTGATTGTTTCCTTCACTATGCAGAAGCTTTTTATCTTGATTAGGTCCCAATAGTTCGTTTTTGCTTTGATTTCCTTTATATTCAGAAACACGTCAAGTAAGAAGTTGCTGTGGCTGAGGTCAAAGAGGTTGCTGCCTGTTTTCTCCTGTAGGATTTTGATGGTTTCCTGTCTCACATTTAGGTCTTTTGTCCATTTGAATTTATTTTTGTGTATGGTGTAAGAAAGTGGTCCAGTTTCATTCTTCTATATGTCACTGTCCAGTTCTCCCAGAACCATTTGCTCAAGAGACTGTATCCATTGGATACTCTTTCCTACTTTGTAGGAAGACTAGCTGGCCATACATTTGTGAGTCCATTTCTGGGTTCTGTATTCTGTTCCATTGATCTATGTGTCTGTTTTTGTGCCAGTGCCATACTGTCTTGATAATTATAGCTTTGTAATACAGCTTGCAGTTCGGAATTGTGATGCTTCCAGCTTTGGTTTTCTTTTTCAACATTGCTTTGGCTATATGGGTCTTTTCTGGTTCCATACAAATTTTAGAATTGTTTGTTCTAGCTCTGTGAAGAATGCTGGTGCTATTTTGATAGGGATTGCCTTGAAAGTGTATATTGCTCTGGGTAGTATCGACATTTTAACAATATTTGTTTTTCCAATCCATAAGCATGGAATGTTTTTCCATTTCTTTGTATCTTCTTCAATTTCTTTCATAAACTTTCTATAGTTTCCAATGTATAGATCTTTTATGTCTTTGGTTAGGTTTATTCCTAAATATTTTTTTGGGTGCAATTATAAATGGGATTGCTTCCCTGATATCTCTTTCTTTTCCTTCAATCCTAGTGTATAGAAATGCAACCTATTTCTATACATTGATTTTATATCCTGTGATTTTGCTGAATTCATGTATCAGCTCTAGTTGTTTTTTTGGTGGAGTCTTTTGGGTTCTCCATGTAGAGTATCATGTCATCTGCAAAGAGTGAAAGTTTGACTTCTTTGCCAGTTTGGACTCCTGTATCTTTTTGTTGTCTGATTGCTGAGGCTAAGGCTTCCAGTATTATGTTGAAAACAGTGGTGAGAGTGGACATATGTGATATGTTCCTGATCCCAGGGGGAAAGCCCTCAGTTTTTCCTCATTGAGTATGATATTAGCTGTGGGCCTTTTATATATGGTTTTTATGATGTTAAGGTATATTCCTTCTATCCCTACTTTCTAGAGGGTTCCTTTTTTTTTTTTTATCAAGAAAGGATGTTGTATTTTGTCAAATGCTTTTGTTTTGCCTCTGTTGAAAAGGATCATATGGTTCTTATCCTTTCTTTTATTGATGTGGTATATCACATTGATTGAATTGTGAATATTGAACCAGCCCTGTAGCCCAGGAATGAATCCCACTTGATTGTGGTGAATAATTCTTTTAATGTACTATTGAATTTGATTTATTAATACCTTGTTGAGAATTTTGCATCCAGGTTCATCAGGGATATTGGCCGGTAATTCTCCTTTTATGTGGGGTCTTCATCTGGTTTTGGAATCAAGGTAATGCTGGCTTCATAGAATGAGTCTGGAAGCTTTTCTTCCATTTCTAGTTTTTGAAACACTTTGAGAAGAATAGGTATTAACTCTGCTTTAAATGTCTGATAGAATCAAATACAAATTAAAACCACAATGAGATAGCACCTCACACCAGTAAGAATGGCTAAAATTAACAACTCAGACAACAAGAGATGTTGGTGAGGATGCAGAGAAAGAGGATCTCTTTTGCATTGTTGGTGGGAATGCAAGCTGGTGCAGCCACTCTGGAAAACAGTGTGGAGATTCCTCAAAAAGTTAAAAATACAATTACCCTAAGATCCAGCAATTGCACTACTAGGTATTTGGATAAATATTTGTATTGGGACATAGGGGTGCTGTTTCAAAGGGTCACATGCACCCTAATGTTTATAACCATGCTATTGACAACAGCTGAAGTATGGAAAGAGCCCAAATGTCCATTGACAGGTGAATGGATAAAGAAGATGTGGTATATATATATACAATGGAGTATTACTCGGCAATCAAAAAGAATGAAATCTTCCCATTTGCAACTACATGGATGGAACCAGGAGGTATTATGCTAAGCAAAATTAGTCAGTCTAAGAAAGACAAATATCATATAACTTCACTCATATGAGGGATTCAAGATACAAAGCAGATGAACATAAGGCGAGGGAAGCAAAAATAATATAAAAACAGGGAGGGGGACAAAACATAAGAGACTATCATATATGGAGAAGAAACGGGGTTGTTGGAGGGGTTGTGGGTGGGGGAATGGGCTAAATGCGTAAGGAGCATTAAGGAAGACACTTGTTGGGATGAGCACTGGGTGTTATATATAGGGGATGAATCACTGGAATTTATTCCTGAAATCATTGTTGCACTCTATGCTAACTAACTTGGATGTAAATTTAAAAATGAAAGAAAGAAAGAAAGAAAGAAGAAAGAAAGAAAGAAAGAAAGAAAGAAGAAAAGAAAAATCTGGTAGAATTCTCCTGGGAAGCCATCTAGCCCAGGACTCTCATTTGTTGGGAGATTTTTGATAACCAACTCAATTTCTTTGCTGGTTATGGGTTTGTTCAAATTTTCTATTTCTTCCCATTTCAGTTTTGGTAGTGCGTGGGTGTCTAGGAATTTGTCTATTTCTTCTATATTGTCCAGTTTGTTGGCATATAGTTTTTCATAGTATTCTCTAATATTTGTATTTCTGTGGTGTTGGTTGCAATCCCTCCTCTTTCATTCGTGATTTTATCTATTTGAGTACTCTTTCTTTTCTTTTTGATAAATCTGGCTAGGGGGTTATCAATTTTCTTTACTCTCAAAAAACTAGCTCTTAGATTCATTGATCTGTTCTACAATCTTTTTTTAATTCCATATACTTTACTTCTGCTCTAATCTTCTTCTGCTGGCTTTGGGCTTTATTTTCTGCTGCTTTTCTAGCTCCTTTAGGTGTAAGATTGTGTATTGGGACCTTTCTTGCTTCTTGAGATAGTTCTGAATTGCAATATATTTTCCTCTTAGGACTGCCTTTGCTGTATCCCAAAAGGTTTGGACTGTCGTGTTTAATTTTCATTTGCTTCCATGTATTTTTTAATTCCTTCTTTAATTTCCTAGTTCTTTAGTAGGATGTTCTTTAACCTCCATGTATTTGGGGGTTTCCAATTTTTTTGTGTGTGGTTGATTTCAAGTTTCATAGCATTGTGATCTGAAAATATATATGGTATGATCTCAATCTTTTTGTACTTGTTGAGGACTGTTTTTTGACCCAGTATGTTTTCTATTTTGGGGAATGTTCCACGTGCACTGCAGCAGAATGTGTATTCTGCTGCTTTAGGATGAAAAGTTCTGAAAATATGTCTTAAGTCCACATGGTCCAATATGTCATTCAGAGCCATTGTTTCCTTTTTGATTTTCTGCCTAGATGATCAGTTCTTTGTTGTAAGTGGAGTATGAAAGTCACCTACAATTTCAGTATTATTATCAATATATTGGTTTATGTTTGTGATTAAGTGATTTATATGTTTGGGTGCTTCATGCTGGGGCATGAACATTTACAATTGTTAGATCTTCTTGATGGATAGCCTCCTTCATTATGATAAAATGCCTTTTTTTATCTCTTGTTACAGTCTTTGTTTTATTTTTTATTGTTTTTTTTTTTTTAAGTTTATTTATTTTGAGAGAGAACATGAGTGGTGGAGGGGAAGAGAGAATCTCAAGCAGGCTCCACACCATCAGCAGCATGAGCCCGATGCAGGGCTTGAACCTACAAACTGCAAGACCATGACCTGACCTGAAATCAAGAGTCAGATGCTTCACCAGCTGAGCCACCCAGGCACTGCTACACTCTTTGTTTTAAAATCTAGTTTGTGGCCTCTGCTGTGGGTCGCAGCAGCTCGGGCGGCGGGAGGAGCGGTAGCGGCCAGGCAGCCCAGCTTCATGAAGGCTCTTGGCGCGTGGTGGCCCGCAGGCACCCGGCACCCGGCATGTGCCCGCCCTGCCGCCACATGCCCAAGAGGAAGGTCAGCTCTGCCGAGGGGGCAGCGAAGAAGGACCCCAAGAGGAGGTCGGCGAGGTTGTCAGCTAAACCTGCTCCTGCAAAAGTGGAAGTGAAACCAAAAAAGGCGGCGGGAAAGGAGAAATCTTAAGACAAAAAAATGCAAAGGGGAAAAGGGGAGCAAAGGGAAAACAGGCTGAAGTGGCTAACCAAGAAACAAAAGAAAACTTACCTGCAGAAAACGGAGAAACTAAAAACGAGGAGAGGGCAGCCTCTGATGAAGCAGGAGAGAAAGAAGCCAAGTCTGATTACTATCATATCCCATGTCTTACCAGTGGTCCCTGTCTCCCTTCTTGTACAATCCAGAGGAATATTTTTATCAACTATTTTGTAAATGCAAGTTTTTTAGTAGCTCTAGAAACATTTTTTTTTTTTTTAAATTTTTTTTTTCAATGTTTTTTATTTATTTTTGGGACAGAGAGAGACAGAGCATGAACGGGGGAGGGGCAGAGAGAGAGGGAGACACAGAATCGGAAACAGGCTCCAGGCTCCGAGCCATCAGCCCAGAGCCTGACGCGGGGCTCGAACTCACGGACCGCAAGATCGTGACCTGGCTGAAGTCGGACGCTTAACCGACTGCGCCACCCAGGCGCCCCGCTCTAGAAACATTTTTAAGAAGGAGGGAATCCCACCTCATCCCATTTTTTAAGTGTAAATGCTTTTTTTTAAGAGGTGAAATCATTTGCTGGTTGTTTATTTTTTGGTACAACCAGGAAATGGGATATTGAATATGGGAGGCTTTGATCGTCTTGGGTGTCAGCTTAACATTCCATAGATGGGGTAGTTTTTATATCGTATAATATCAAGCATACTAAAATGGCAATTTGGAGTCAGTAGTGCATTTAATATGTCTTGAACATTTTAAATTACTTCTATTCCCATGTTGTTTTTGGTAGAATTGTTTCCTAAAGAAAACCACTCCTTGATCTTGGCTCTCCCTGTCAGAATTTTGTGCATTCTGTAACATCTTGGTCGTGGTAGTCCAGTTTCCTAGTAACTGGACCAACATCTTGGTCGTGGTAGTCCAGTTTCCTAGTAAGTTAATGTGCTGTGCGAGATTGAAAATTTGAGTATGTAGCGTATATGACATTAAATTGTGAATTAATGGGACTCAACAGTGTAACAGAGTATCAACATTTGAAGATACGGGTACTTGATACACTGTTAAGGGAAATTTGTCTCCAAATTTTAAGCTGGAAGGTCACTGGAATAACTTTGAGAAAAGAACCACAGCTACATGGTTTTTTTTTAGGTTTTCGGTACGTACGTTAAGAATTATGTACAAATTGAATTGTCTGTACTGATCCTCAGAACAACAAATAAAAACTCAATTATGAAAGAAAAAATAAAATAAAATAAAATCTAGCTTGTATGATATAAGTATGGCAACTCTGTCTTTCTTTTTCATGTTCCATTAGCATGATAGATGGTTCTCCATCCCCTCATTTTCAATCTGCAGGTGTCCTCAGGTCTAAAATGAGTTTCTTTTAGATAGCATATAGATAGATCTTATTTTTTATCCATTCTGATAACCTACGTCTTTAATTGGGGCAGGCAGTTAGTCCATTTACATTCAGAGTGATTATTGAAAGATATGGATTTAATGCCATTGTGTTATCTGTAGGTTTTGTGTTTGTGGTGATGTCTCCAGTCCCTTATAGTCTTTGCTGCTTTCCATCACAGAGTCCCCCTTAGGATCTCTTGCAGGGCTGATTTAGTGGTCATGAAGTCCTTTAGTTAGTTAATTAGTTTGTTTGTTTAGTCTGGGAAAACCTTAATCTCTCCTTCTAATAACAGCCTTGCTGGATAAAGGATTCTTGACTGCATATTCTCCCTATTCAGCACACTGAATATGTCCTGCCACTCACTTCTTCAAGTTTCAGTGGACAGGTCTGCTACTACCCTTATGTGTCTACACTTGTAGGTTAGGTACCATTTGTCCCTAGCTGCTTCCAGAATTCTCTGTTTTTATATTTTGCTAGTTTCACTCTGATATGTCATGGTGTTGACCTGTTTTTGTTGATTTTGAAGGGATTTCTCTGTACCTCTTGGACTTAGAAGACTGTTTCCTCCCCAGATTAAGGAAGTTCTTAGCTATAAGTTGTTCAAATAAACCTTCTGCCCCTTTATCTCACTCCTCTTTTTCTTGAACTCCTATGCTATGGATAGTGTTTCATTTCATGGAATCACTTAGCTCCCCATTTTTCCCCTCATGATCTAGTAATTTCTTTTCCCTCTTTTCTTTCAGCTTCATCATTTTCCATAATTTTATCTCTGTTTAGCCTATTCTATCCTCTCCTTCTTCTTCCATTCTTGCTGCCACTGTATCTAGTTAATTTTGCATCTCATTTATAGCATTTCTATAGCATAATACACTCCAGTTCCATCCACATTGTTGCAAATGGCTAGATTTCATTCTTTTTGATTGCTAATATCCCATTGTATATTTATACAACATCTTCTTTATCCATTCATCAGTCGATGGACATTTGGGCTCTTTCCATACATTGGCTATTGTTGACAGTGCTGCTATAAACATGTGCCCCTTTGAATCAACATTTTCATATCTTTTGGATAAATACCTAGTAGTGCAATTGCTGGGTGATAGGGTAGTTCTATTTTTAACTTTTTGAGGAACCTTCATACCGTTCTCCAGAGTGGCTCACCAGTTTGCATTCCCACCAGCAGTGCAAAAAGTTTCCCTTTCTCTGCATCCTTGCCAACGTCTGTTGTCTCCCTAATTGTTAGTTATAGCCATTCTGGCAGGTGTCAGGTGGTATCTCACAGTGGTTTTGATTTGTATTTCTCTGATGATGAATGATGTTGAGCATCTTTTCATGTGTCTGTTAGCCATCTGGATTTCTTCTTTGGAAAAGCATCTGTTCATGTCTTTTGCCCATTTCTTCACTAGATTAGTTGGTTTTTGAGTGTTGAGTTTGATAAATTCTTTATAGACTTTGGATACTAACTCTTTATCTGATATATTATTTGCAAATATCTTCTCCCATTCTGATGGTTGCCTTTTCATTTTGGTGATTGTTTCCTTCACTGTGCAGAGGTTTTATATCTTGATGAGGTCCCAGTTGTTCATTTTGCTTTTGTTTCCCTTACCTCCAGAAACATGTCAAGTAAGAAATCATTGCCACTGAGGCCAAAGAAGTTGTTGCCTGTTTTCTCCTCTAGGATTTTGATTTCCTGTCTTACATTTAAGTCTTTCATCATTTTGAGTTTATTTTTGCATATGGTGTAAGCAAGTGGTCTAGATTCATTCTTCAGCATGTCACTGTCTAGTTTTCCCAGCACCATTTGCTGAAGGACTACCCTTTTTCCATTTGGTACTCTTTCCTGCTTTGCCAGAGGTTAGTTGGCCATCCATTTGGGGATCCATTTCTAGGTTCTCTTTCTGTTCCATTGATCTATGTGTCTGTTTTTGTGCCAGTGCCGTACTGTTGATGATTACAGCTTTGTAATACAGCTTAAAGTCTGGAATTGTGATGCCTCCAGCTTTGGTTTTCTTTTTCAACATTACTTTGTCTATTCAGGGTCTTTTTTGGTTCAATACAAATTTTAGAATTGTTTGTTCTAGCTCTGTGAATAATTCTGGTGTTATTTTGATAGGAGTTGCATTGAATGTATAGATTACTTTGGGTAGTATCGATATTTTAACAAACTTTTTCTTCCAATCCATAAGCATAGAATGTTTTTCCATTTCTTTTTGTCTTCTTCAATTTCTTTCATAAGATTTCTATAGTTTTCAGTGTACAGGAAGAATACTTCACTTCTGATCCCAAATCAGTCACTTTGGGTATGACATTAGGCACAGCTAATGGTTGACCCAGTGTACACTGTCTACATTAACAAATAATTTCCTGAAGTAGACACATTATTATTTGACACATTCCTTATTATTAACACATTGTGGCACTCCAGTATGCTTGCAATATTAAGCTAAGGTCAGTAGAATATTCAGTAAAGTTTGAAATTCTTGCAGCTTGACACTGCAGCAATTTCCTGAGGGGCTCTGAGCTGTAGTTTTTAAAATCAAAATGAATTCATCTGCAATTTTTTTCCAAAACTGCTTGTTAATATCCTGAATGCTATTCAAGCCACTTTGTTTTTATGACTATTTCCCTTTGTTTTTAGTTACTGCTTTTTCAGTAGGATTCTGTGAAATGGTGAGAGTGGGGAGGTGAATCAACCTACTTAACCAATATGAATAGAAATCTTGAATAGAACTCCCAGTACTGATTAAAGTTATAATCTTGTTTTTTTCTTTTTTTCCAGAAACCAATACTACAATGTATGCTAACTAAGTTGAGATTAAATAAATTAAAGATGAAAAAAAAGAAAGAAAGAAAAGGAAAGAAAGAAATTATAATCTTAAAAGAAAGAAGGAAAAGTATTTGGGTGAGGGCAAGGAAGTCCATCTTGCTGTGCACATAAAATCAAAGGACCTGTGCAGTTGCCCTAGTTCTAACACAATATTTTGGTTATTTTATTTATTTTATAATATTAAATATAACAAATTCTATTAAATTTGAGAGTAGTATCTCTTTCACTGTGACATCCAGCATATATGTTGATACTGTTTTTCCGGGTGAGTTATTAGCAACATGTAGGCAGAACAGATTCTGAGTATTTTTCATAATGTTGGTTATATACATAGTTAATAAATGCTTATTATTATAAACATTCACAAATAAATAAATGAATAAATGTTCTCTAATCTACCTTATGCCTAAATTATAATCACATAAAAGAGAGATTTTAACACTTTCAAGCAATGCAATGAGAACAATCTGTTAAAATAAAATTTAAAAAAATAATCAAAAGTAAATGAAGTAAAGAAATTTCCAAATCTTTAAATCCAAGCCCTTTATTTTATGAGTCAAATATGAATATCCTTACAGCTTTAGAAAAATTTAATTGAAAGTGTTAGCTGTTTATAAAATAATAAGGTAAAAGAACTCTGATTTCAAAATACTAGTTCTATTGTGCTACAAATTCAAAGTGCCAAAGAAGTAGAACCAAAGAAGGTAATCCCCTAAATTTTTTTTTTAAATTGTGGACTGTGAGAGCTATATAAATTGCAAATTGAGGATTCTAAACATAAGGAGAATAAAAGAGTAACAATCAATTTTTCTATTTAAAATTCATTATGATAAAATGTTACCAGTTTTTGTAATAGTGTTGTGGTGAATAATTCTGCATGTAAATTGTTTCTCTTTGAAATATATATTTTTTCTGTGTAAAAATATATAAGAAGAAAGTTTATAAAAGTGCCTGAGTATACTAATAATTGTTACTTTATACTATAAATCTGTATTTTAACATTCTCACATTTCTTTAATGCTGAATAAAAACCAGTTTCAATCTTCTAAACATTATGACTTCTCAAAAATCCCATCAGGATTGAACAGTAAATTTGAAAGCCAAATAGCCATGTTAGCCAGGTTTATATGTCCTTTGTTTAGATGAATTTCCTCTATAATCTGCAACTTCTCTGTTAGCATCTCTAATTCTCCTCCACCACTCAAGTTCCTAATTATCATGAAGCTTCATGGAAATAAAAAGAAGTTTAGTTTTAGTAAAATATTGATTGGATCATTTATCTATCATCTATGAGGTTATAATACATAATTCCATAGGATTTGCCTGTATAATGAGGAAGAAATTGAATGGATATTCTTGTTGACCAAATAATGTATATGTCAATCTATTATTAAAACAACTTTTTATTTTAAATCTTTTTTCACAAATTTTACTCTTTTAAATCATTTACTATACCAAAGTTTAATTTTTACCAAAGTGTCACTTGGACTTTTATGACTATAGCATTATATTATAGTGTAGTATATATTTTACACTGCAAGGTGCCAGAAAAAATACAATCTATGGGATAAGGTGAGCTTTGTTTGCTCTTTTTTTTTTTAATGTTTATTTATTTTTGACAGAGGGAGAGAGAGAGAGAGAGAGTATGAGCAGGGGAGGGGCAGAGACAGGGAGACACAGAATCTGAAACAGGCTCCAGGCTCTGAGCTGTCAGCACAGAGCCTGACACGGGGCTCGAACTCACAGACTGCAAGATCATGACCTGAGCTGAAGTCGGACACACAACCAACTGAGCCACCCAGGCGCCCCTTTGTTTGCTCTTATAAAAATAATATTTAATTAAGATCTTTCATATTTACCATACTTGTCTAAAAGTTTGCAACAAAAGAATATTGTAAAGATGCTAATTTGATGTGCACCTTGGAGGGCCTTAAGACACTAATTAGAAAAACAAATGATTATTACCACAAAAAATAATTTTATGTTTTGAATATTGACCTGATTATACAAGAAAAGTAATGAATTGGAGTTACAAAAATAAAGAGTTTTAATAGGCTATCATTTTTATTATCAATACAGGAAAAACATTTTTCTCAGCACATTAATAGTTAGCAAACTTAAGTTTAACATAACTAGTGCGGATATCAAAGAAACTATCATCTCTAAAAAATGGTTCCAGTAACACAGATATTAAAATAAGAAAATTCAGAAGAATAAAATTAGGAAAATTTATATCTAGAAATTTAAAAAGTAAAGCAAAACTGAAGATTATAAAAATTTATAAAATGGAAAATATCATAAACTGATGGCAATCTGTGGGTAGTGTTATTTTAAACAATATTTAACATTTCAAAAAATCTAGTCACTATTAAAATCTTAACCCAAGTTTGAGAAAAAGATTTCATCAACTATCACTATTATATATAAGTCCAATTTATCATACTGAACTGTGAATCTGAGTACGTAATCGTCACATGATTGAGGAGAACCTGAGCAAGCACAGATAGAACCTTGGTTCTCAAACCCAATCTAGCCCTTAAATAAAAGAAACATAAGTCAGTAAACCTGCAATTTATTTTAAGTCATTGTTTCTTACATACTACAAAACTTACTCTTTGAGTGTATAGTCCTCTAAGATTGAGAAAAGCATACAATCATGTGTGCACCACCACATGACTCAGGACAGAACACAATAGGAATTTGGCTCGGGATTATTAGTCAAATGGCTTAAGCAACTTCACAATAAAACACCATTTAAAGAGCACTGAGATACAAAATTGCAAATGCCTGCTTTCAAGGATTATGAACATTACCTGTCTCATTACTTAGATTTGGTATCTAATTCACTACTAAAGTGCCAGAAAAGTGAAGCAAAATAGGGAAATGGAAACTCAGATGTTTAAATTGGATAGAAGTTGGAACTGCCACCCATATCATTTTTGTGTAAGAAGACAGCCAGTGACAGCTTAATTGCCACTCTCTGAAAAAGAGAAAAAAGAGTACCATACAGTGTTAAAATAAGCCCTTTGTTGGGAGACACGATTGAGGTTGAGGCTGAGTTCAACAAATCATGGACTATTGCATATAATATAGACAGGAATCCTGCCAAGCCTAAACTCATCTCCCTTCTTCACTAAGATCCACTAACTCCCCGAAATAATCTTTAGCAACTCTTCATAATGGGTCAGAAAACAAAATTTTGCTTGGTTTAATTCTTCTAGGTGCAGGCAACTGGGTCATTTCCAAATTTGATGGGTGTAAAGCAAGAGCAATTATGATTTCATTTATCTTGTTAACTTTGGACTCCTTAAAATCAAGGCTCTTAAGAGACACATCTTTGAATTAATACAACTTCTAAGTCTGAGGTGTCTACAACCATTCCAGGGAGACATGACCCAACTTGCCCCTGCCCAAAGTGCATCCCACTGCCATCCAGAAATCAGGAACTGCCATAGCTGAGACTCAAGAAGGGCAAGACAATGGGGCACCTGGGTGGCTCAGTTGGTTAAGCGTCCAACTTTGGCTCAGGTCATGATCTCATGGTTCATGAGTTCAAGCCCGGCATCGGGCTCTGTGCTGACATCTCGGAGCCTGGAGCCTGCTTCGGATTCTGTGTCTCCTTCTTTTTCTGCTCCCCCCCTGCTCATGCACAGTCTCTCTCTCTCCTTCAAAAATAAATTAAAAAATATTAAAAAAAAAAAAAAAGAAAGGCAAGACAAATTTTGTACCTGAATTTCTTACTTTAACACAAGAAAGTTAGATACTTTATTTATTGACGTTAATTCTTTTTCACTTTAACATATTCAGACTATAGCTAGCAGGAGTATACGTTTTAGACTTTAATTCTCTCTAGAATTTGATAACAGGTGGGGCAAGTACTCTACTAAGTTGAGCTGTTCTTACAAGACAATATTTTATGTTTTGACCATTTCAAACTCTCCAAATTCACCACTGCCACCAATCTATCCATGGTATCCACTTCAAATTTACAAAAGAGTGAAATAATGATTGGCCAGGCTTCTATCTGAAAGATATAACCAATTGTAATTACTTGTGATTACCGTCTTGGGCTATGTGATTGGGCAGTGAACAGGCTGGACCTGTTCCACCTTAGTGAGGGTAACTGGGCCTGCTGGAGTGGAGGAGGAAGGCAGCCAAAAGGAAACCTGAATTGAACTTCTCTCTGTTAGCCATCTCTGGCAGGATCCAAACTTCTGGAACCAAATCACCTGGAAAGATTTTGTTCAATGTGAGACTGTACTGGGCAGAGGCAAAGTATGATCCCTACAGGATAAAGCAACAACTGAGCAAGAATCCAGAAGTCTCCCCCTAAACTATACTAATTATACTCCTCTAATTCTGTTACAGTACTAACAATGCTAACAGATCCTTTGTGACCATAGCAGACTAGAAAAATATTCATTAAAAATTATCTCTTGGGGTGCCTGGGTGGCTCAGTCTGTTAAGCCTCCAACTCTTGATTTTGGCTCTGGTTATGATCTCACCAATCATGAATTTGAGCCCCATGTTGGGCTCTGCACTGACAGTGTGGAGCCTGCTTGGGATTCTCTCTCTGCCTCTCTCTACTCTTCCTCCACTCTCGCTCTCTCAAAAATAAACTTTAAACATAATTATCTCTCAAAATAAGCATTTATATTTAACTGCTTTATTCCATATCATTTAGGATGCTCCAAATATACTTTCATATATATGGGGTTTCTTTAAAAACCAGCCTAATTGATAATTATATGAATCAGAAAAAATATATTTTTTTAAAGAAAGCATTACTGAATCCAAACTTGGCTGCCCATCACTTGGAAGGACATTCCTCTCAAGAGATGATTTTTTATTTATTTATTTTTATTTATTTTTTTAACGTTTATTTATTTTTGAGACAGAGAGAGACAGAGCATGAACAGGGGAGGGGCAGAGAGAGAGGGAGACACACAATCTGAAACAGGCTCCAGGCTCAGAGCTGTCAGCACAGAGCCCGACATGGGGCTCGAACTCACGGACCGTGAGATCATGACCTGAGTGGAAGTCCGACGCTTAACCGACCAAGCCACCCAGGCGCCCCTCAAGAGATGATTTTTTAATTGGAAAGGAATTTGAGCTTTATTCAGGAAGCTGTTAACTTGGGGAAAAGGCAGACTCTTGCCCACCCTGCTTTGAGATTTCTGCCTGGCCCAGGGGCTTTTACAAGGGTTTAGGGTAGTTAATTAGCAAAAGGAGTACCACAGTCTGCAACATTTCTTGATTTCATGCAGACTCGATGCCAGACTTGATTTCATACAAACATTATCTCCCTGCTATGTGGGTGTGAGTTGTGCTGGGAGGGGGGTCCAGTTTCCCTTTTGTGATATGCAGCAGTACTCTGTTCTTTCTCCAAAGGAGGGCAAAGTCTACAGATGCATGTAGGGAGGTTAGTAAAATCACTTGTGTGACCTAAAAAAAAAAACCAAAAAAAAAAAACAACAAAAAACATTGTTGCTAAAAAATTGCTGAGTTAATTGGAAAGCCGAGGTGGCTTCAAGCAGCCTTGCTTGAATTACATAAATATTTTGTAATTGCATCTGATGCTCCTCCCACAAACTCTGCTATCATTAATCCATTACTGATACTTATTCACAAACACACAAAAAAGATACCTAATACACTTGCCAAATTTGGTATTGTAGAGCCAGACTATACCGATATTGATATTGCTCTGTTATTACATCACGGTCAATTCTGTAACAGTATTATAGCAAAACCTTTCTGGTAATTATTTTGTCAACTCTCCAAGGATGGGACAAAATCCAAAACATATCTGCTAAAATGCAAATATGTATAAATGGCTTCTTTTATTGGTAAGGATAAGCTACCATAAAGGAATAATATTTATTTTTAAGTGAAAAGCCAATCAAATGAATGTAACCTTGGTACTAAATCTTATCATTGAAAGAAGACATAGAGTTAGCACATATAGCGTAAGTAAGTTTAGCCAAATTAATAATCCAACATGTAAAGTAAAATAAGACAAGGATACTATTTTTCCATAAAATGAATTAACATGTAAACAAATGAATAAATGAAATAAATGCCTACTGTTAGAGAAAGCTTGAGGTAGTGTCCACCCTTTCAGAGGTAATGTGACAACTTTTAGGAAGTCAATTTGACAATATTATCAAAATCTTTAAAATGCGCACATGATTTAAGAATTTTTAGTTGATGATTTATTGCTGAGGAAAGAAACTTGTTACTACAAAAGGCATGAATCTTTTACACATTCATAGTTATAATAGTATAAGTATAAATAGCATAAGTAACCTAAAAGTTCATACATCCATACAATGAAATGCTACGATGCCATTAAAAACGTTTTGAAGTATGTTTAATGATACATAAAACAACCAACATATAACGAGTGTACAAAATACACATCTGCATAGAAAATTATTTATTTTATTTTGAATTTTAAATATCACATGCATGGGTTACTTTTATAATCAGAAGATGTAGACTACTATCATTTAAATAAAAAGCATCATTCATGTACCTCAAATAGTCTGAAAAAGAAAGTATATTATTCTAAAATTAGATCAAAATTCCTTAAAGTAATTGTTTACAAACATTATTGGTATTCTCATTGCATTTGTCCATCTGAATTATACTTAACATTTTTCTTGAATCTATGCAGAAGGGCTTGGTTTAGAAGACTCAAGGATTTTATGTGTGTAAACAACTTGCAGTAAGAACTTTGTGTTTCAATCCAAGGAACAGAGCCATCTTTCCAGTATGAAAATTGTTCTTTGTTTACTCTTTAATACATGTTAATATTGACATTATATTAGAATTAATATATTTAGTAAAGGACACAGGACATGAAAAAGAAACTCATACTGAAAGAGGGTTAGAGCCATTGACAAATTCAATGCTTTCTAGTAGACAATCTATGCCTCTATGAAGACAATACATTGCTATTCACAGCCAGCTTGGAAACCCTGGATGAGCAAAGTCTTCTCTACAGAGCTCTGGTATCTTTGTAAAATGAGGATAAGGAAACTTATCTTGGTGGTCATTCAAGAATATTTCTTCAGTGAAGTGATTGGACCATTAAAAACAAAACAAAACAAAACAAAACAAAACAATGGTAATAAAAGAAATAATCCATGGCCTTGCTGAATTTGAAACCACACTATGACAGAAAAGATTTAGGAACACCTTCAAAGCAGTTCCCATGAATGCAGCTACAGAATGCAATAAAGAATAGCAATGATGCCCTGGCATGTGCTAAAGTTACCATCAAACCATGACATGGCTCATCTACCACAAGAGTCCATTAAAAGCACCCAAAAATCTACTCATTATGATTGAACCTGACCATCTTTACTATTGAATAGAAGTAGATCTGAAGTGTTTCAACCACTCTTTATACAGTATGACAATTATCCTCCAAACATTTCTATTCAGTTCATGTCCATACAGGCCTGTAGCTGAACATCACGATCAGATCTGCCAAATGCTGACAAAAGGGGATGCTATTGCAATATACTAATAATTACAATACTATTTACAAGTACCAAATATTCTTAATAATCTGAAATGTAGTTAGGAAATAAAGACAGGGACAACTGTACAATAAATACCAGAGGAAAGAAACCAATTAATAACTACTCACGCCTAATCATAAAGTAGACTGCCATTACCATAGCATATCAAAGCCTTGTTAACATCTCCTGTGTGTCTTTGTCAGAAGTCAGAATTAAAGTTGAAATAGTATTCCAATAGATTTGCCGTATCTTACTTGGTGATTTGCACATATGGAGAAGCTCCCAGTCCCAGCATAGAGATGGTCCTAAAAATATGCCATATGCAAGTGTTACCTATGTGGATACATGTGAGAACCAATCCTCCAAAGAGACCTTGGTATAGTGAGATTCAAATAATAAGCAGTTTGTTTTTCTTACTGGACTAGGAAGGCAGTCTCTTTGCTTGGGGATCTTAAATACTATCCTCCAGGCTGTTACATTTGAGAGATTTCTGAAGGTACCTCCATGATCCTGCTGCAATAATCATGTCATTGAATGAGGCCACTGAAGAGTTGGGGGCACCACTAGCTGACACAGTAGACCTGAGGCTCATGAGTATTTGGCCAATCCTTTGCTGAGTTATTGGAAATGTTTGTCTGGTAATATAGGTCTCTTCCACTTCTGTATACACAGACTTCCATTTTTTTCTCATCCAAACTTGTTCATTTTATTAAAATTTTACCTGTATTAAATTTGGTGGTGTATTTTGTCATAGTCATCAACATGAGTTATTCGTGCTAACAAGAGGCCCCTATTCCAATTCTTGACCACCAACTTCCTCCAGGACCCCTTATCTAACTGATGATACCTTCCCAGTTAGTAGTCCCATTTCCACTCACGTCCTTTTCATGTTATTTTTAAAATAACCAAAACAATATTTTAACTAATAGACCTTAATTTTTAGAACAGCTTTAGGTTCACAGATAAATTTGTGGGAAAATACAGAGTTTCCAAATACCCTTTTTTGTCGCCACACAGTATTCTCTATTGTTGATGCTCTGTATTGGTGTGGTAATCTATAACAATGATGAGTCGATATTGATATACTAACTAAATTCCATAATTTACATTGAGGTTTTTTTTTTTTGTGTTGTACTTTCTTTTTTTTAATGTTTACTTATTTTTGAGAGAGAGAGAGAGCATGAGCAGGGGAGGGGCAAAGAGACAGGGAGACACAGAATCCAAAGCAGGCTCCAGGCTCTGAGCTGTCAGCACAGTGCACAAAGTGGGGCTCAAGCTCATGAACTATGAGGTCATGACCTGAGCTGAAGTTGGATGCTTAACCAACTGAGCCACCCAGGCACCCCATTGTGTTGTACTTTCTATGAATCTTTACAACTAGTTTCATAGCTGAAAATTCCCTGTGTTCCATCAATTAATTCCTCCCTTCCTTTACCCCAACCCCCTGGCAACCACTAATGATTTTACTGTCTCCATAGTTTTGCCATTTTAAGAATGTCATATAGTTGGAATTATATGGTATGTGACTTTTCCAGACTGTTTTTTTTTTCATTTAGCAATATGTATTTAAGTTTCTTCCATGTATTTTATGACTTTATAGTTCATTTATTTTTATTTATAATTAATACTCTGTTGTAAACATCTCATCATGATTTATTTATTCATTAACTTATTGAAGGATATCTTAGTTCCTTCTTAATGTTTGAACAAATGGAATGTTATAAGGAGAAATGCTTTTCCATCATTAAAAATTTTTATAATAAGCATGTTAAGTCTTATAATATTAAGCATAAAATGGTTTTAGATTCTTTTATGCCAATGGAAAGAGTCCCATCAATGTTGCTTGCTTCATTAGTCTCAACTCTAGCTCTTCAACATAGCCAGCAGTAAAAACAGTGATATTACAATTGTCACTTATTAGTATTTTTCTGAACTGGGTTAAATTGATATGTGGATAAGACTTTTTGAAAGCCTAAATCTGACTGCGTATTTCTTCTGCTTGAAGTCTTCTTATGGCCCCCAACCCCTGTCAAAAGTATAGAGCTCAAGCTATCAAAAATCCAATCCCTGTTCACCTCTGCACCCTTCCTATGCTTGCTCCTGGTACTCTAGCCTACCACAGCTATTTCTTATCTCTAAACTTTAACTTCTGCCTTCTCATCTCCTGGTATGTCCTCATCTTTTCCCCCTTAATCTCCTCCTGCTGCACAATTTTCTTCAAAGCCCATCCTTCAAAGTTATTCACTAGTTCATTTATCAAAACTTAACACAGTTCCTAGCATCATTTAGCTGTTGGGAATAATGTAAAGCACAAGACACAGAAGATAGTTACAAAATTAAAAAAAAAACATGGACAAGAAATTTTTGGATAACATGTACTCTGAGAGATTGTAATTTAGAGTAAAATTTGGAAAATACAGAAGTTAACTCTTTCATCTGGGGGAACAGGTCAATGAGGCAACAAATGCAAAAGCCCTTAAACAAGAATTAGTTGTAAAAAAACTGGAACATATGAGGTTGGTAGGGCACAGTCATGGAGGACATTTCCTCTTTATAGCCATACCTGGTCTCGCAAGCAGTGATAATCATTCATTTTTAGATCCCAGGTTAGAAGATTTGTGGGAGAAGTCCCCTTGAAAGGCAAATTATATGTACCCTATGAAGACTTGATTGGACCTATCCTCAATGCTAGCTTCCTCCCCTGATCATCTACATCAGTCACCTGTCAGTCATTCTATAGACCACACCCTGGCTGTACATGTTCATATGTAGATATCTTTTCTCCTCAAATGAATAGTTGGTATCCTGAAACCATAATCTATTTTCTATCTGCATCCTTCAGAGTAAATCTCTCTTGACTCATTCATTCCTCAATTCATTCAACCAATAATTTATAAGTACCTATCATGTTGGAGATATAGCAAGGAATGAGACAGACAAGTATACTGTTCTAATGGAACTTAAATTCTAGTATAGAAGACAGACAGAAAATAAATTAAATGCACAAACAAGATAAATCCAGATAAAGATAATTACTATGAAAAAGTAAAAGTACAAAATAAAAAATAGCTAGTAACTGAGCAAAGTGGGGAATGAGTATTTTACATGACAGTAGATATATAACAAGGACAGAGAGGGGAAAGAGAATATAAGTGGATCACCCATAGTTTAAAGGGACCAGAGGGGGTAAATCAATCAGGAAACTGCAAGGAGAAGCCAGAAAAGTAGACATGCCAACACAATAATACTTTGTTTTATCATGTTTTTAAATAGTGTTAAGAATAATAAAAAGTCATATTATAGACTCATCATAATATATTTTTCATTACATATGGCATTGTATCACCTTATTAAGGGGAATCTTGATTGATGAATTCTTTTGACACTCTAATAACTGATTTCCCTTTAGCAGGCATCAACTTTGTTAATAGTAAATTCTGCTTTACAGAATTGTGAATAGAAAATTCATTTTTCATTGTTGATGAATAATGTTATCACAGGGATCCTGTGTAGTTCACTGTAAAAGAACACAATCACCAGTATCCAGCAAGGATACTAGACAGAGGGGAATGGAGCACTGTTAGTAATCACCTTTATATAATCTCCACACTAGGTTAGAACTACATGAGACCAAGAGCTCTGTCTTCATTTATGAATTTTCAACAACTGGCTCATTTTCTGGCTTGTGACACACTTTAGCAAATGTTTACTAACTTAGTAAAATAAATGAATGATAACCTAACAACTCTAACAATACTCTAATGTACATAATACTTTTTATTTTTTTTTTTTATTTTTATTTTTTTTTTTAAATTTTTTTTTTCAACGTTTTTTAATTTATTTTTGGGACAGAGAGAGAGACAGAGCATGAACGGGGGAGGGGCAGAGAGAGAGGGAGACACAGAATCGGAAACAGGCTCCAGGCTCCAAGCCATCAGCCCAGAGCCTGACGCGGGGCTCGAACTCACGGACCGCGAGATCGTGACCTGGCTGAAGTCGGACGCTTAACCGACTGCGCCACCCAGGCGCCCCTACATAATACTTTTTAAATTAATATTACGAAAAGAATATTAAGTCGGGAATCCCAAGCTGTTAGAGCTCTTTTTTATTTTTTTTGTGTGTTAGCTCTTTTTTATTACCTTTTTTATTGTAATACAATTTCAAATTTACAGAGATGTTGAAAGAATAGTAGAGGAATTCCTTTATACCTTTTACCTAGTTTTAGCAGTTTTTAACATTTTGCTGCATTTGCTTTATTATTCTTTTTCTCTTTCTCTCTTGATATACATATATGCATTTTCTTTCTTTCTTGTTTGAATCATTTGGGAACATTGCTCTCTCTTACCACAAAATATTTATATATATGTATATATTTAATAAGAATAAAGGCAATCTCTTATTTAACCATAGAACATTTATCAAAAATAGGAAATTTAACAGTGATATAATACTATTATCTAGTTCAGAGTCCATATTCAATTTGTCCATTTTTCCTAGAATATACAAAAGTAGTTTTAAAATTCCTTAGGTATACCATTCTTTGCTTACAGTTTTTGTGTTTTTTTTAATGTTTGTTTATTTTATTTATTTATTTTTTTAATATATGAAATTTATTGTCAAATTGGTTTCCATACAACACCCAGTGCTCATCCCAAAAGGTGCCCTTTAAAAGAACCAACCAAAAGTCTCTGAAACAAGATTGGTATGAAATTAGAAATCAATTATGAGAAGAAATCTGGAAAATTCACTAATATGTGGAGATTAAACAATATGTTGGGGCGCCTGGGTGGCTCAGTTGGTTGGCCGACTTGGGCTCAGGTCATGATCTCGCAGTCCGTGAGTTTGAGCCCCACATCAGGCTCTGTGCTGACATCTCAGAGCCTGGAGCCTGTTTCAGATTCTGTGTCTCCCTCTCTCTGACCCTCCCCCGTTCATGCTTTGTCTCTCTCTGTCTCAAAAATAAATAAACGTTAAAAAAAATTAAACAAACAAACAAACAAACAATATGCTCATGAATAACCAATGGGTCAAAAAAGAAATAAAAAAAGAATAAAAAAAAATCTTGAGGTAAAAGAAAATGAAAACACAACATGGCAAAACTTATGAAATGCAGCAAAAGCAATTACAAAAAGGAAGTTTGCAGTGGTAAACACATTAATAAAAAGAGAAATATCTCAAATAAACAATCTGGCTTTACATGTTAAGGAACTAGAAAAAGAAAAAACTATGCTGAAAGTTAGTAGGAGAAAGGAATAGTAATGATCAAATTGGAAATAAATGGAATAGAGACTAAAAAATATGAAAGAAAAGATCATGTAACTGAGAGTTGGTTTTTGAAAATATAGACAAAAGAGATAAAACTTCAGCTAGACTTTTATATAAGTAAGTAAGTGAATGAAAGTAAGTAAATGAATAAATAAATACAAATACAAATACACAAAATAATAAATGATAAAGGAGATACCAGAGCTGATACCAAAGAAATACAAGGACCACAAGACTCTACTATAGATAATTATATAAAACAATTGAACAACTAGATGAAATGGATTAATTCCTAGAAATATACAACCTACAAGACTAAGTCATGAGGATTAGAAAACTTGAACAAACTATTAGTAGGGAGATTGAATCAGTAATTAAAAACTTCCCATTAACAAAAAACCAGGAACAGATGGTTTCACTGGCAAATTCTAACATTTAAGAACAATTAATACCAATCCTTCTCAAGCTTTTTGAAAAAAATATAAGATGAGGGAACACTTCCAAACTCATTTTGTAAGGCCAGAATTACCCTTATAGACATGTGTCTGGAGGCAAGGGAAACAAAAGCAAAAATGACACCAAAGACACAAGGTCACTAAAAGAAAACAAAACAAAAGGCCAATATCTCTCATAAACATAGATGTAACAAAAAAACAATGTCAGCAAATTGAATTCAACATTACACTAAAAAGATTATACACCAAGAAATTGCTGTAGCCCAGGTCAAAGAGGTTGCTCCCTGTTTCCTCCCATATATTTTTGATGGTTTCCTGTCTTACATTTAAATCTTTCATCCATTTTGAACTTATTTTTTTGTGTATGGTGTAAGCAAGGGGTCCATTTACACTCTTCGGCATGTTGCTGTCCAGTTTTCCCAGCACCATTTGTTGAAGAGACTTTTTTCCATTGGAGATTCTTTCCTGCTTTGTTAACGATTAGCCAGGAACTTTTTACTAGACATGTTTCTGGAGGTAAGGGAAACAAAAGCAAACATTAACTATTAGGACCTCATCAAGATACAAAGCTTCTGCACAATGAAGGAATCAATCAGCAAAACTAAAAGGCAACCATCAGAAAGGGAGAAGATATTTGCAAATGACATATCAGATAAAGGGTTAGTATCCAAAATGTATAAAGAACTGATCAAACTCCACACCCCAAAACCAAATAATCCATTGAAGACATGAGCAGAAGACATGAATAGACACTTTTCCAAAGAAGACACCCAGATGGCAAACAGACATGAAAAGATGTTCAACATGACTCATCATCAGAGAAATACAAATCAAAACCACAATGAGACACCACCTCACCCCTGTCAGCATGGCTAAAATTAACTCAGAAACCAACAGATGTTGGTGAGGATGTGAAGAAAGTAGAACACTTTTGCACTGTTGGTGAGAATACAAACTGGTGCAGCCACTCTGGAAAACAGTATGGAGGTTCCTCAAAAAATTAAAAATTAGAACTATAACACAGTAATTGCATACTAGGTATTTATCTAAAGGACACAAAAATGCTGATTTGAAAGGGCACACGCACCCCGATGTTTATAGCAGCACTATCAACAATGGCCCAATTATGGAAAGAGTCCAAATGTCCATAGACTGATGAATGGATGTGGTATGTATATATACATGCACACAATGGAATACTATGTGGCAATCATAAAGAATGAAATCTTGCCATTTGCAATAACCTAGATGGAACTAGAGTGTATTACGCTAAGCAAAATAAGTCAGTCAGAGAAAGACAAATATATTATTTCACTCATGTGGAATTTAAGAAACAAAATAGATGAACATAGGGGAAAAGAAGGAAAAATAAAATAAAAATAGAGAGGGAGTCCAACCGTAAGAGACTCTTAAATAGAGAACAAACTGAGGGTTGTTGGAGGGGAGGTGGGTAGGGGGATGGGCTAAATGCGTGATGGGTTTTAAGGTGTGCACTTGTTGGGATGAGCATTGGGTGTTATATGTAAGTGATGAGTCACTGGGTTCTACTCTGAAACCAATACTACACTGTAGATTAGCTAATTTGAATTTAAATAAATACATTTTTTAAAAAGATCATACACCATGATCAAGTAGGATTTATACCAGGGATACAGGGATGGTTCAACCTTTAAATCAATCAACATAATATACCACATTAACAAAATAAAGAATAAAAATCATATGATTATCCAATAGATGCAGAGAAAGTATTTCACAGCATTAAACATTCTTTTATAATAAAAAATCTTTAAAACCATGGGTATAGTGCACACCAGTCTGACTGTAGCCCCAGCAGTGGCCTGGGTACAGATAGCTGGTTGCAGACCCTGCCCACCAACAAATGCTTCTCAGGGCACAACGCAGGAAAAGCACCCTGCAGTGCAGTGCTACTTCATTTCTAGCAAATGCTGGTCTGATTCAACTAAAGCCCAAGTCAGCCCCAGACTGACCCCCCAACAACACAGGGACAAGACACTGCCCACCACAGGCAAAGAGAGCCATTTCAGATAACTGGACTGAAGGCAAATGCATCTCAGCCACAATAGTAGGACACTCCTATGGCAACACACATAGGAGACACCCCTTAAGTGCCATTTTCTGGTGAAAAGGAAACATTGCACTGCGGGGCAGTACAGGACCTCTTCTTCATAAGGTCATTACTTTCAAAAGCAGAACACATAGCTGACTTTCCTAACATGTGACAAAGTGAGGAGAGAAAGGAATATGTCCCAAGTGAAATAACACAACAAAATCATAGCAAGAGACCTAACCAAAATGGAGATACATAATATGTCTGATAGAGAATTTAAAATAATGGTCATAAAGATAGTAACTGAACTTGAGACAATATTGGAGAACATCAGTGAGACCCTTAATGAAGAGATAAAAAAGAGCCTATCAGAAGTGAACACCACAGTAAATGAAATGAAAAACACACTACATGGAATAAATAGTAGATAAGAAGAATCAGAAGAATGAATCAGCAACCTGGAGAACAGAGCAATGGAAAGTAATCAAGCTGGTGAGCACTTGAGAGAAAAAAATTATGAAAAATGAGAACAGACCTAGGGAATTCAGCAATATCATCAGACATAACAGTCACATTATAAGGATCCCAGGAGGAGAAGAGAGAAGAGAGGGCAGAAAATTTATTTGAATAAATAATAGCTAACAACTTTCTGAATTTGGGGAAGGAAACAAATCCAGATCCAGAAGACACAGAGATTACCCTAACAAAATCAACCCAAGGAGGTCCAGACCAAGACCCATAGTAATTAAAATGGCAAAAAGTAGTGATATAGAGAGAATTTTAAAAGCAGCAAGAGAAAATAAAGCAGTTACATACAGGGGAAACCCCATAGGGCTATCAGCTGATTTTTCAGCAGAAACTTTATAGGTCAGAAAGGGGCAGCGTGATACATTCAGAGTGCTTAAAGAAAAAAAAAATTCAGCCAAGAATATTTTATCCAGTATGGCTATCATTCATAATAGAAGGAGAGATAGATTTTCTAAGACAAACAAAAGTTGAAGGAATTTATGAGCACAAAACCAGGAGTAAAACCAGCCATTTCTCCATCACACACTGTGCCATTAGTCTGTCAGTTCCAAATCCACTGCTCAACTGCCCTCCTACCCAGGTCAGTGTGCACTGTCAGCTGCCTGTTCAGTGCCAAACCCACAAGCTTTCACCTCAGATCAACAGGACTCTGAATTGAGACTCTCCTCAAATTCCATCCCTTGTACTCAAATTTGCACACAAAGGGGGGCATAATTATAATAGCAAAATGAAGCAACACAAACGATGACACTAATTCTGTGAAATATGTAATGGGTGAAAGGAGTATGCTGGGCTGGGAACATCTCCAATAAGAACATCAAAGAACAATATACACAGCATGATTGTAGTTACTAAAAGAAACAACCCCACTCCCCCCCAAAAAAAACTGGGTATAGAGGGAAAGTACCCCAACACAATACATCCTTATATTACAACCCCATAGATAAATCATACTTAATGTTCAAAAGCTGAAACCTTTTGTTCTAAGGCCAAGAACAAGGCAAAGATGCCCACTCTGACCACTTTTATTCAACATAGTACTGGAAGTCCTAGTCAAGTCAGTTTGGCAAGAAAAAGAAATAAGGGACTCCTGGGTGGCTCAGTCAGTTAAGCATACAACTTTAGCTAGGGTCATGAACTCGTGGTTTGTGGGTTTGAGCCCTGCATTGGGCTCTGTGCTGACAGCTCAGAACCTAGAGCCTGCTTTGGATTCTGTGTCTCCCTCTCTCTCTGCTCCTCCCCTGCTTGTGCTCTATCTCTCTCAAAAATAAATAAATTTAAAAAGATTTAAAAAAAATAAACCACATTGTTAAAAAAAAAGAAAAGAAAAAGAAATAAAAGGCATCAAAATCAGAAAGCAAGAAATAAAACTATTTCTATTTGTAGATGAAATCAGATTATATATAAATAATTCTACAGATGCCACCAAAACACTGGTAGAACTAGTAAACTCAGTAAAGTTTCAGGATGCAAAATCAATATGTGAAAATTAGTTCTATGTCTATAAATTAAAAACAAACTATCATAAAGACAAAGTAAGAATACATTCTCATTTACAATAACATCAAAAAATACTTGGGAATAAATTTAACCAAGGATGTGAAATATCTGTACACTGAAAACTATTGCACACTAATAAAATAAAGAAGACAAAAATAAATGGAAATATATCCATGCCCATGGATTGGAAGAATTAATATTGTTAAAATGTCTATAGTATCCAAAGTGATCTACAGATTCAACATAATCACTATCAAAATTCTAATGGTGTCTTTGAGACAAAGAGAACAAATAATCCTAAAACTTGTATAGAAACACAAAGACCCCAATTGGCCAAAGCAATCTTGAGAAAGAAAAACAAAGCTGGAGGCATCATACTTCCTAGTTTAAACTACACTACAAAGCTGTACTGTATTGGCATAAAAACAGATGCAGAGGTCAATGTAACAGAATAGATAGCCCAGAAATATATCCATGCATATATGGTCAGGTAATTTTTGAGAAAGAAGCCAACAATATACAATGGCACAACAAAATAAAAAGCGAAGTGGAACTATATCAAATTGAAATGCTTCTTTTCAAGAAAGAAACCCATCAACAAAATGAAAAGGCAACCTATAGATAGGGAGAAAATATTTACAAATCACATATCCAATAAGGGGTTAATATCCAAAATATACATGGAACTCATACAACTCAATAACAACAAAACAAACAGTTCACTTAAAATGTAGACAAAGGACATGAATAGACATTTTCCAAAGAAGATAAACAAGTGACCAAGTACAGGAAAAACTACACAATATCAGTAATCACCAGGGAAATTCACACTAAAACCACAGTGAGGTATAATAGCACATCTATCAGGATGTCTATTATCAAAAAAGCAAAGGTAACATATTCTGGAAAGGATGTAGAGAAAAGGGAATTCTCCTACACTGTTGGTGGGAATGTAAATTGGTGCAGCCACTATAAGAAACTGTATGGAGGTTCCTCAAAAAATTAATAATAGAATAATAAAATGAAATGAAATAAATGAAAAAAATTAATAATAGAATAATATCATATGATCCCACAATCTCACTTGTGGAGATCCAAAGGAAAGGGAATCATTATCCTGAAGAGATATCCTTACTCCTATGTTCATTATAGTATTATTCATACTAGCCAGGGTATGGAAACAATTGGTGTCCATTGATGAATGGAAGAATAAATAAAATGTGATATATACACACACATTGGAATATTTTTTAGCCCTAAAAAATAAAAAATAAGGAAATGTGAAGAAGAGAAGATGGTGGCAAAATAGGAGGACCCTCGCCTCATCTCATCCCATGAATACAACTAAATAACTATAAAATCATTCTAAATCCACCAGAATCAACCTAAAGACTGATAGAACAAACTCCACAACTAAAGGGAGAGAAGAAGCCACATTGAAGAAGGTAGCGGTGTGGAGATGTGGTTTAGGGGAGAAATGAATTGTGGGTACTGAGGAAGGGAGGGAGCCATGGTCACAGAGAAGGGTGAGAGAGAGTAGAGCACACAAGGAACACACAAGGAGAGTATTTCCCCAGAGCCAGTGGCTGGGAAAATGAGAGGGGCTAATTGTTTTGAGTTCTCACAACCAGTGGTGCTAAAAGCCTGGAAATTTAACTGTCAGTGGGAATGGCTGGGATAGAGCCCTGAGGGTCCTTGTGAATTTGACTATGATATGTCTTGGCAATGATTGGCTTTTGATGAATTTAATGGGGGGTCTCTGTGCTTCTTGGATTTTGATGTCTGTGTCCTTCTCCAGACTAGAGAAGTTTTTGGCAATAATTTGCTCACATAAACCTGCTCCTTTTTCTCTCTCCTTCATCTTCTAGGATCTTCTAGGATATGAATGTTACTATGTTTTAGTAAGTCACTGAGTTCCCTTTGTCTGCCTTTGTCATCCATGACCTTTGCTTCCCTCTTCCTTTCAACTCCATTTTTTTCCAGAATTTTATCTTCTATATCACTTATTTGCTCCTCTGCCTTGTCCATCCTCATTTTTTATGCCCTCTATTTGGGTTTTCATCTTGGTTATAGCATTTTTACTTTTGGACTAGATTTTAGTTCTTTTATCTCTGCATAAAGAGATTCTCTTGTGTCTTCTATGTTTTTTTCAAAGCCAGCTTGTATCCTTATAATTGTTGTTTTAAACTCTAGTGTAGACATCTTACTTACATTTTTATTGATTAAATTCATGGCCATCATTTCTTCCTGTTCTTTCTTTTGAGGTGAATTATTCTATCTTGTCATTGTGGAGGAAGAAAAAAGAAAATAAAATGAAATAAAAACGTAAAAATTAAAAAAAAATTAAGGAAGTTAGATCCTAGTTGTGTTTTGGCCTGCTTGTTAAGAGAAGTTTGATTAAAAAAAAGAGAAAAGAAAAAAGAAAAAGGTTAAAAAATAATCATAAGATAAAATAAAAAATTTGCTTTTTCTGTAGTCAAGAAAAAAAAAAGAAGAAAAAATAACAAAAACAAAAATAGAAGCAAAAAAACCCCAAACAAATGAACAAACAAAAGCTCAATGAAGGTAGATCAAAATCCCCCAGAGCTGAAACTTTGGAGCACTCTATGATCAGTAGACTAAATGCGTGGAAGAGATTTGTCCTGGTCTTTGGGGTAAGGGGCCTGCTGCTTTGATTCTCAGGCCAACTTGCCTTAGTGGAGATGTACTTGGAGGGTGCAGGGGAGTAGGGCTTGGTGCAATGGCTCCATTCTACACTTGGTGGCACTGTTTAGCTCACTGGGGAAAATCAGTATTGGGCTAATGGTGAAAATGTCTTCACCCCACTCTCTAATCTCTGGAGCACAGGAAGTTCAAGCCTCACAGACACATAATCAATCACCTTTCCTGTGTCTCACACTTCCATCAGCTCTCAATCTTCCCCCTGTGTCCGAGCTTTCTGCCTGCCAGGTGGCACTTCTCTTCTGTGTTTCATTTCAGACTTGACTGTCTTTCTAAATCCCACATTTCAGAGACCTCCACAGCTTGGACTTGCACTTTTCCTCTGAGGGAAGTTCTTACTGCACTGTGTCTGGTACTGGTTTGTCCCAGAAAATATTCAAGTGACCACACAGCAGCAGCAGCTCAGAGTTTACGGCAAATCACAATGCATAGCCGGCACCAGGGTTTGCTGCCCTTTCCCAGCTTCTTTGTTCCTATACTGGTGATTGGGGCAGCTCTACGGTGCTTACCATGTCTCTGGCCTCAGAAAGGCCATATTACCTCTACCAAGTGCATTCCAAACAGGAGAACTGCTTTTACCCATGCAACCCAGAGGATCCTCAGACCATGCTGTTCACTCCTAGGGTTCCACCCTGCTTCCTTGCCAGAGCTCTGCCAGGCACTGAACTCTGAAACTTCAGACTCTGTCCTTCACTGTTTATAAAACCTTGTGGTATTTAAACCCTCTCCTGTTCCCCCATCAATGGTTTTGGGGAACAGTTTTTTGTGCAATCATCTGTGTGTGTTTTCACTTCTCTCTTTCTCTCTAGCTACTTTCAGGGGGAGTGCTTTTCTTGTGTGAACCCAATGTACTGCTCAATCTTCCCCTGTCTCTTTCTCCTTTCCGTGAAAGGGGCTCCTAGCCCTCCACAGCACCACGGCTCTTCTCTCCCCCAATTCACCTCTCCTCACTGTGTACCACCTGCATTCTCTCCCTCACGTTATGCAGATTGTTCTGTTAATCCTCAGATTGATTTGCTAGGTGTTCAAAATGATTTGATGTTGATCTAGCTGTGTTCAAGGGATGAGACAAGCCCAGGGTCCCCTTACTACACCATCTTAACTTCTTCTAAGATTTTTTTATTGCTATAGTTTGCAAGTTTAATTACCATAGTCTTAGTGTTGGCCTGTTTTTGTTGATTTTGATGGGAGCTGCTTGTGCCTCCTGGATCTGCATGTCTTTCCTTCCCCGGATTAGAAAAGTTTCTGCTATTAGTTCCTGAAATAAATATTTTGCCCCCTTGTCTCTCTCTTCTTCTGGGGCTCCTATAATATCAATGTTATTACATTTGATTGAGTCACTAACTTCCATAAGTATATTCTCATGTTGCATAATTCTTCTATCTTTTGTTCAGCTTTATTACTTTCCATTATTTTGCCTTCATTAATTTGTTCCTCTGCTTCTTCCAGTATGCTATTCATTGCATCAAATCTGTTTCCCATCTCATTTATTGCATTCTTCATCTCTGATTAATTCTTCTTTAGTCTTTTATCTCTGTGATAAATCTCCCTGATGTCTTCTATTCTTTTCTCTAGCCCAGTGAGTATCCTTAGGGCTATTGCTTTGAATTCTCCATCAGGCATGTTACTTGTATCAGTTTCACTTAGTAATCTGGATGTGGCTCTATCTTGTTCTTTATTTGGGATAAAATCCTCCATCTTGGCATTTAATCTATGTCTTTGCCTTCTTTTGTGTATTAGAAAAGCCAGCTATGTCTTCTGCTCCTGAAAATAATAGCCTTATGAAGAAGAGGTCATGTGCCAGGGCCTGGCACTTCAGGAAGTGTCTCCAGTGTGTGCTGCATGTGGTCTGCTAATGTGTTTTGGCTTCTCTATCCTTCAGGCCAGTCATTTGTAGAGGCTCTCCTTGACTTCTGTGGGCAGTGTTTGGTTCCTGGCCCGAATATGGCAAGTTTTAACTAGGCATGCTCTGGTATGCTTGTGAAATAAGACTTACCACTACCTACACTGGAACTTAGCCCTGCAGAACTCTGACCTGGTGACATGGTCTGGACAGGCCTTTGTGCTGGTCTTCTGGGGAAGGGGCCTGCCATGCTGCGACTGAAGTAAGCTTAATTAAGAAAGACTTTCCCATGGGGCGCCTGGGTGGCGCAGTCGGTTAAGCGTCCGACTTCAGCCAGGTCACGATCTCGCGGTCCGTGAGTTCGAGCCCCGCGTCAGGCTCTGGGCTGATGGCTCGGAGCCTGGAGCCTGTTTCCGATTCTGTGTCTCCCTCTCTCTCTGCCCCTCCCCCGTTCATGCTCTGTCTCTCTCTGTCCCAAAAATAAATTAAAAAAAAATGTTGAAAAAAAAAAAAATTAAAAAAAAAAAAAAAAGAAAGACTTTCCCACCAGAATTCAGAGCATGGGGCTTGGCATATGCAGGTTAGGTGGGCAATTTTGGTGCTGTGTTGCTTCCCACAAGCGTCTCTGGGTTTATGCTGAGGGGTGGGGGAGTGAAATGGCTGCAGCCACCTCCTTTCTTCCTGAAGAGGTGTCTCCATGAACTCTGCCTTCCAGGGATGCACTCTAATAAGTGCAAATAATCTGCCCACTGTGTGCCCCAGGCATTCTTTAGATCATTATTTCCACACTGTCTACCCTTGGGTCATTTGCCTTTTCACCAGGAGCAGGGCAATGCTCACTGGTCTCTAACCCCACCAAACCTGCTAACCTTTAAAAGTCCAGGGTTTGGGGGCACCTAAGTGGCTCAGTTTCAGGTCATGATCTCGCAGTTCATGGGTTCAAGCCCCCCTGTTGGGTTCTGTGCTGACAGCTCAGAGCTTAGAGCCTGCTTTGGATTCTGTGTCTCCCTCTATCTCTGCTTGTGCTATGCCTCTCTCTCTCTCTCTCTCTCTCTCTCTCAAAAAATAAATGAACATTAAAAAAAAATCCCAGGGTTTGGAGGCACCTGAGTAGCTCAGTTAGTTAAGTGTCCAACTCTGGATTTCAGCTCAGGTCATGATCTCACAGTTCATGAATTTGAGCCCTGCATTGGACTCTGAACTGACAGTATGGAGCTTGCTTGGGATTCTCTCTCTTTCTCCTCCTCTCTCTCTGCTCCTCCTCTTCTTGTGCCCCCCCCCATCAAAATAAATAAACAAAATAAAATAAAAATAAAATTTCTTTGCTGTTGCACCTTTTCTCCCTTTAGCTGTGGAGTATGTTCTGTCAGTCTGCAGGTCTATTTCTGGGGTATTTAAGATGATGTGATTGTTATCTAGTTGTGTTCATGGGAGAAGATGAGCCTAGGGTCTTCACACTCCAATGCCATCTTGAAAATCCTGTTAAGAGGAGATCCAACATGGCTGAGAAGTAGGGGGACCCAAAGTTCCCTTGTCCTTCAAACACAGCAGTTTTGAGGACAGAGAACTCTGAATTACAAGTCTGGTCTGCAGAGTGGCAGAGACATCTCCAGGGGTCCAAAGGGACAAACTGGCAGGCCACAGGTATGTGACTGCGAACCGGGAGAGATAAAAATGGGCAGCATAGGCACAGAGGGAGGGATCCCCTTCTTCAGAGAGACAAAGAGAAGAGAAAGAGAGGTTGTGGAAGTGTAGGACTGTATTTGGAAAAGAGAAAAACCACAGACCAGGGATCAGAAAAAAATTGGCGAAAGATCTAATCTCTAACTGCCAGGCTTTCTCTGGACTGGTGCTGGCTGCCCTGTTTGCACATCTGGGGAGCAGGGAAGCCAGCCCTTGGCTCAGTAACTAGTTCAGAGGCGAAGTCTGCAGTGGGAGAAAGCAATCCTCTCCTTCTATTGCTGTGGGAAGAAGGTATATAGTTGTTTAAAGGACAAAGGACCCTGCCTGCACCCACCAGCCAGAGGCCATTTATCAGTGGGGCAGAGTGCATTTCCCTGCAATGGGGGTGGACAGAGCAGGGCCCTTTAAAACACCGGGGTTTGAATCCCAGTTGAGCACCAGGGAAGTGCAGGAGTTGGTGGAATGGGATAAACTGCCTTGTTCGCGCCTGTGAGGCACTGTGAGGAGGCTCTTCATCGGTGGGGTGGAATGGCACTTCCCTGGAACCAGGGCATGCAGAGCGGGACCTTTTAAGACATCTGGGTTTGATTCCCAGTTGAGCCCCAGGGAGGCACCGGAGACTGGAGTGCAAAAACAAAAACCAAAAACCAAAAAATGGCCTGCTTGTGCCCACACAGCACTGTGAGGACTGCTTGAACAGAGTGGTTTGGGATATCCGGACTGGGGAGGAGAGACTGGGGTGTCACCATTTTTCCCCCATCACCAACAAGGTGGGGCTTTGGACAGAGGGCCCACAATGGAGGAGGGAACCCACCTACATCAGACCATGGCGCTCCATGCCTAGTAACTGGGTATTTACTGGAGTAAGATTGTAATTGACCAAACAGACAGCCCCTCCTCCAGACCAGCATTGCCACTGGTTCCAAAACACCCAGCAGTTTTGCATTTTCTGACTTAATTCTTGGACAATTCTTGAACTATATATATATACATATATATATATATATTTATATATATACACACATATATGTATATATATATGTATATATATTTTATTCCTTTTCTCCTTTTTATTTCTTTCCTCCTCTAGTCTGGTTATTCTGGTTGTTGGTTTTATTAACAGACATATTTAATCTATTCTCTTTGTACCTGTTCTATATCTCCTTTATTTTCCTCTCTGTCTCTCTGCGTTAAGTAGTATAGTTTCTGGTCATTTTTTTTTTTATTTTATTTTTCCCGACCCTGTCATTTCTCTCTTTGTATGGGATAAGGCCTCTTCCACCACCATCATCCCGCCTCCCTGCCTTTAAATTTTTTTTCCAGGGCTGTATCAAATGAACAAATAAAAGCACACCTGGTGGAAGGTCCAAAACATCACAACAAGTAGGGAGATAAAGCAACCAGAGTCAGAACAACAGACAGCATGTAACACACTCCTAAAAACACCTCTTGAAGGGCCAGGCCCTGGACAGTGAGTGTATGACCCCTCTTTAATATAGTAGCACTCACAGGTACAGGACATATAACAAGCTTTCAAAACACATTAGGGACAGAAAACTAGCTAAAATGACAAAATGGAAGAATTCTCCTCAAAAGAAATTCCAGGAAGAAATGACAGCTAAAGAATTGATCAAAACAGATATAAACAGTATATCTGATCAAGAATTTAGAATAATAGTCATGAGATTAATCTCTGGGCTTGAAAAAATCATAGAAGACAGCAGAGAATCTATTGCTGCAGAGATCAAGTAACTAAAAAATAGTCATGACAAATTAAGAAATGCTGTAAATGAGGTGTAAAAAAAACTAGATGCAGTGACAGTGAAGATTGAAGAGGCAGAGGGGAGATGAAAGAGAAATAGAAGATAAAATTATGGGAAAAGATGAAGCTGAGAAAAAGAGAGATAAAAAATTCTAAACCATGATGGGAGAATTAGAGAACTAAGTTATTCAATAAAACATAATAGTATCTGTATCATAGGAGTTTCAGAAGAAGAAGAGAGAGAGAAAGGGGAGGAAGGTGTACTTGAACAAATAATAGCTGAGAACTTCTCCAGTCTGGGCAAGCAAACAGACATTGAAATCCAGGAGGTACAAAGCACTCCCTTCAGATGTAACAGGAATTGATCTTCTGCATGACATATCATAGTGAAACTGACAAAATACAAAGATAAAGAGAGAATTCTGAAGGCAGCTAGGGACAAATGGGCCTTAACCTACAAAGGTAGACACATAAGGGTAGTAGTAGACCTATCTACTGAAACTTGGCAGGCCAGAAGGGAGTGGCAGGAAATACTCAATGTGCTGAATAGGAGGAATATGCATCCAAGAATCCTTTATCCAGCAGGGCTGTCATTCAGAATAGAAGGAGAGATCAAAGTTTTCCCAAACAAAAACCAAAGGAGTTCATCACCACTAAACTAGCCCTACAAGAGATCCTAAGGGGAACTCTGTGAGTGGAATGCTGCAAAGACTACAAAGGACCAGAGACACCAGCACAAGCATGAAACCTACAGATAACACAATGACACTAAATCCAAATCTTTCGATAGTAACGCTGAATGTAAATGGATTAATGCTCCAATCAAAACACATAGAGTACCAGAATGGATAAAAAAACAAGACCCATTTATTTGCTGTCTACAAGAGACCCATTTAAGACCTGAGGACACCTTCAGGACCCCTCACCTTGAAAGTGAGGGGATGGAGAACCATCTATCATGCTACTAGAAGTCAAAAGAAAATTGGAATAGCCATACTTATATCAGACAAACTAGATTTAACCTAAAGTCTGTAACAAGAGATGAAGAAGGGCATTATATCACAAGTAAGGGGTCTATCAATCAAGAAGAGATAACAATTATAAATATTTATGCACCCAATTTGGAGCAACCAAATACATAAAACAATTACAAACATAAGCAACCTTATTGTTAAGAATGCAGTAATTGCAGTGACTTCAATACTGCACTTACAACAATGGACGGATCATCTAGGCAGAAAATCAATAAAGAAACAGTGGCCCTGAATGAAACACTGGACCAGATAGACTTGACAGATATATTCAGTGCATATGGAACATTATCCAAGATAGATCACATACTGGGTCACAAAACATTCCTCAATAAATATAAAAGAATTGAGATCATACCACACACATTTTCAGATCACAATGTTAGGAAACTTGAAATCAACCACAGAAAAAGTCTGGAAAACCTTCAAATGCATGGAGGTTAAAGAACATCCTACTAAAGAATGAATGGGTCAACCAGGCAATTAAAGAAGAAATTTAAAAATATATGGAAACAAATGAAAATGAAAACACAACAATCCAAACCCTTTGGGCTGCAGCAAAGGCATTCCTAAGAGGAAAATGCATTGCAATCCAGGCCTATCTCAAGAAACAAGAAAAATCCAAAATATAAAATCTAACAGCACACCTAAAGGAACTAGAAGCAGAACAGCAAAGAAACCCCAAGGCCAGCAAAAGAAAAGACATAATAAAGATCAGAGAAGAAATAAACTATGTAGGATCCAAAAAATAAAAATAACAACAACAGTAGAACAGATCAATGAAACTAAGAGCTGGTTTTTTGAAAAAGTAAAATTGATAAATCCCTAGCCAGACTCTCAAAAATAAATTAGAGAGGACCCAAATAGACAAAATCACAAATGAGAATGGATTTACCATAACCAATCCCTCAGAAATACAAGCAATTATCACAGAATACTATGAAAAACTAAATACCAACAAACCTGAAAGAAATGGACAGATTCCTAGACACCCACACACTACCAAAACTCAAATGGGAAGAAATAGAAAATTTGAACAGACCCATAACTGCTGAAGAAATTGAATCAGTTATCAAAAATCTCCCAACAAATAAGAGTCCTGGGCCAGATGGCTTCCCAGGGGAATTAACATTTAAAGCAGAGTTAATACCTATCCTTCTCAAGCTGTTCCAAAAAATGAAACAGACAGAAAACTTCTGGACTCATTCTATGAAGCCAACATTACCTTGATTCCCAAACCAGACAGAGACCCCAAAAAAAGGACAATTATAGGCCAATATCCCTGATGAACAGAATGCAAAAATTCTCAATGAGATACTAGCAAATCAAATTCAACAGCATATAAAAAGAATTACTCACTATGATCAGGTGGGATTCATTCCTGGGCTGCAGGGCTGGTTCAATATTTGCCAATCAATCAGTGTGATACATCACATTAATAAAAGAAAGGATAAGAACCATATGATCCTGTCATTAGATGCTGAAAAAATATTGGACAAAATACAGCATCCTTAATAAAAACCCTTGAGAAAGTTGGGATAGAAAGAACATACTTAAACATCATAAAAGCCATTTATGAAAAGCCCACAGCTAATATGATCTTCAATGGGGAAAAACTGAGAGCTTTCCCCCTGAGATCAGGAATATGACACGGATGTCCACTCTCACCACTGTTGCTTAACATAGTGTTGGAAGTCCTAGCATCAGCAATCAGATAACAAAAGGAAGTCAAAGGCATCAAAATTGTCAAAGAAGAATCAAACTTTCACTTTTGGCAGACGACATGATACTCTATATGGAAAACCCAAAAGAGTCCACCAAAAGTCTGCTAAACCCAATACATGAATTCTGCTCAATGTCACTCCTCATCAGGGAAATACAAATCAAAACCACACTGAGACACCACCTCATGCCAGTCAGAGTAGCCAAAATGAACAGATCAGGAGACTATAGATGCTGGTGAGGATGTGGAGAAATGGGAACTCTCTTGCACTGTTGGTGGGAATGCAAACTGGTGCAGCTTCTCTGGAAAACAGTGTGGAGGTTCCTCAAAAAATTAAAAATAGAACTACCCTATGAACCAGCAATAGCACTACTAGGAATTTATCCAAAGTTACAAGAGGGCTGATTCACAGGGGCACATGCACCCCAATGCTTATAGAAACCCTTTCAACAATAGCCAAATTATGGAAAGAGCCAAAATGTTCATCAACTGATGAATGGATAACGAAGATGTGGCTTATATATACAATGGGATACTACTAGGCAATGAGAAAGAGTGAAATCCTGTCATTTGCAGCAATGTGGATGGCACTGGAGGGTATTATACTAAGTGACATAAGTCAGTCAGAGAAAGACAGATATCATATGTTTTCAGTCATATGTGGACCATGAGAAACTTAACAGCCTTCTGTTAAGACTGGGGGAAGGGAAGGAGGAAAAGTTACAGAAATGAGGGAGGCAAACCATAAGAGACTCTTAAATACAGAGAACAAACTGAGGGTGAATGAGGTGGGGGAGAGCAGAAAATGGGTGATGGGTATTGAGGAGGGAACTTGTTGGGATGAGCACTGGGTATTGTATGTAAGTGATGAATCACAGGTATCTACTCCCAAAACCAAGAGCACACTGTATACCCTGTATGTTAGCCAATTTGAACAATAAATTATATTTAAAAAAATAAGTAAAATAAGAAAGTTAAAAAAAGAAAATCCTGTTAACTTTTTGTTATTGATTTTAATTGTAATCAGAAAACATACTTTATATGACATAAGTGATTTTAGTTACTTACTTAATTACATTTTGAAATGAATTAAATACATAATTTTTCAACTTATTTAATCTTTTTGTTTAATTGATTTAATTAAATAACCCATTGGTTGTGGTTTATTTTATGGTCCATCACATAGTACATAATTTTTTCCCCTAGTTATAGTCTTTGCTCTGAAACCTACTTTGTCTAATATTAATATTTACACTTCAGCTCTCTATTGATTTCTGTTAACATGATATGTATTTTGCATCCCTTTACTTTTAGCTTATTCCTTTCTTTTTTGGGGGAGGTGTCCAGTTTATTTCACCCCATGCCTCATGTGATATTCCCTAAGTTTTTATTCAAATTCCAGTTAGTTGAGATACAGTGTAATATTAGTTTCAGATGTACAATATAGTGATTCAAGGCTTTCTTACAACACCTGGTGCTTATCACAATAAGATATCCAGATTGCCAACAGACAAATGAAAAGATGCTCAACATCACTGATCATCAGAAAAATACAAATCAAAACTACAATGAGATATCACTTCACAGCTGTCAGCATGGATAACATCAACCACACAGGAAATAATAGATTTTAGTGGGGATGTGGAGAAAGGGACTCCTTTTGGACTGTTTGTGGGAATGGAAACTGGTGCAGCCACTGTGGGAAAAAGTATGGAGGTTCCTCAAAAATTTAAAAAGTAGAACGACTCTATGATGCAGCAATTGCACTAGTAGGTATTTACCCAAAGAATATTTATTTCTTTGTTTAAAAAAATGTGTTTCTTGTAAGCACCCAACAATAGAGTTTGATTCTTTCTTTTCTTTTCCTTTTCTTTTTTCTTTTATTTCTTTTCTTCTTTCCTTTCTCTTTCTCTCTTTCCTTCTCTATTTCTTTCTTTTTATTAATCTGACAATCTGACCACTTTAACTGTGGTGTTGAAACCACTTATATTTTTAATGTCAATATTTATATGGCTCATTTTGCTTTTTGTTGCTGACCTATTTTATTTTCCTCTTTTCTGATTTCCTTTTGATTAGATATTTTTATTGTTACATTTTATCTCATTTTATAAGCTCATTACCCAAGATGTAATGATATACATCTTAAACTCATTGCAATCTAACTTAAACGAATATACCACTTTACATATAGCATCAGAACACTACAATAGTGCACCCCACTTCTCTCCTTTCAATTCATATGGTTTTGTTCACTATATATTTTACTTATACATGTATTATAATAATGTGATATTGTTATGTTTAAGCACTCAATTATCTTTAAAGAAAAATAATAGGAAAATAATTTGCTCATGAAGTTCTTTAAGGAACTACAAAATAAACAAAGCCCAAAGTTAGCAGAAGGCAAAAAATAAATAAATAAATAATGAAGATGAGAGGAAATAAATGAAATAGAGACAAGAAAAAAAAATAGAGAAGATCTTTCCTATTGGAATAACATCTGTTTGTTTGTTTTTTTTAAAGATAATCAGAATTGACATTTAGCAGATTAAAGGAAAAATGGATTCAAATAAATGAAATCAGAAATGAAAAATAAGACATTGCAACTGATATCACAGAACTACAAAGGATAATGAGTCTGCTATGAACAACTGTAGGTCAATAATATTGAATAACCTAGGTTAAATGGATAAATTCCTAGAAACATATAATATACCCCAAATTAACCATGAAGAAATTTAAAATCTGAATGGGCCAATAACAAGTAAGAATATTAAGGTGGTAACAAAATCCCCAACAAAAAAGCCTGTTCCAGATGTCTTCACTAGTGAATTCTACCAAACGTTTAAAGAAGAATTAACACCAAGTCCTTTCAATGTCTCCCAAAAAAATTAAAAAGGAGGGAACACTTTCAATCTCATTTTACAAAGTATCATTACCCCGATACCAAGGCCAGACAAGGACTGAAAGGAAAGAAAAGTATAGGCCAATATCCCTAATAAACACATGAAAAAATCCTCAACAAAATACTAGCAAACCAAATCAACAGCACATTAAAAGAATAACCTATAATGAGGTGGAATTTATCCCTGAAATGCATGGATGGTTCAACGTACACAATTCAATAAATATGATATATCACATTAACAGAGGGAAGAATAGATATTATGTAATAACCTTAATAGATGGAGAAATAAACACTTGACAGCATTCAACATCCTTTTCCAAAATTTTATTTAAATTTTAGTTAACATACAGTGCAATATTGGTTTTAGTAGAATTCAGTGATTTCATCAATTACATAGAACACCTGGTGCTCATCATAACAAAGGTCCTCTTTAATATCCATCACCCATCTAGCCCATTCCCCACCTAACTCAACAAATTAAGTATAAAAGATATGTACCTCAACATAATAAAGACCATATATGATAAATCCATAGCAAACAATGTACTTAACAATTAAAGACTAAAAGCTTTTCCTCTAAAATCAGGAACAAGGATACCACATTTGCCACTTCTATTAAACATAGTATTGGAAGTCCTAGCCAGAAAACCAGGCAAGAAAAAGAAAAAAGAAAAAAAAACCACTTAAATCAAAAAGGAAGAAGTAAAATCGCCTCTATGTGCAGATGATGGTGTTATATATAAAAAAATCCTAAAGACTCCACCAGAAAACTATAAAACTAATAAATAAATTCCATAAACTTGCAGGATACAAAATCAACATACAAAAATCAGTTGTTTCTATACATCAATAGCTATCTGAAATAAACTATCTGAAAGATAAATTAAGAATGCAATACTATTTACAATAGAATCAAAAACAACAAAATGCCTTGGTAAAAACTTAACCAAGGAGGTGAGAGATTTGTACATGGAAAATTTAAGGTACTAATGAAAGAAATTGAAGAAGACATTAATAAAGGAAAAGATATTCCATGTGCATAATTAGGAGAATTAATATTGTTAAAATATCATACTATCCAAAGTGATATACATATTCAATATAATACACATCAAATTCCACTGGCATTTTTCACAGAACTAGAAAAAAAATTCCTAAGATTTATATGGAACCCCAAAGTCCCAAACATCCAAATCAATCTTGAGCAAGAAGAATGAGGGTAGAGGTATCATACTTCATGACCTCAAATTATATTACAAATCTATAGTAATCAAAACAGTACGGTATTGACATAAAAACAGACATATAGACTAATGGAATAGAATACAAAGCCCAGAAATAAACCCACACATATATGATTAACTAATATTTGAAAAGGGCACCAAAACACAATGGAGAAGAAAAGTCGCTTCAATAAATGTTACTGGAAAAAGTGGATATTCACATGCAAAAGAATGAAACTGAACCCCTATCTTATACCACTCACAGAAATTAACCCTAAATGAATTAAAGATTTAAATAAAAGATCTGAAACTGTAACTCTCCTGGAAGAAAGCATAGGAAAAAATCTCCTTGGTATAATTGTTGGCAATAATTTTTTGGGTATGACATCAAAATTACAGGAAACTAAAGCAAAAATGAAACAAGCCAACAATGACAAAACAAAAACAATGACAAAAAAGCGGGACTACATAAAACTAAAAGGCTTCTACATTGCAAAGGGAAAAAAATCAACAAAAGAAAAATGTAACCTATGAACTGGAAAATTATATTTGCAAACCATACATCTGATAAGGAGTTAATATTTAAAATATATACAAAACTCCTATGACTCAATAGCTAAATAAATAAACAAATAAATAAAATTCTGCCTAAAAAATGAGCAAAGGACCTGACTGGCATTTTCCAAAGAATACATAACAAAGCTAACAAGACATGAACTGATGTTCAAAATTATTAATCATCAGGGAAATCTAAATCAAAATCACAATGAGATATTACTTCACAGTTGTTAGGATGTCTACTATCAAAAAGATAAGAAATAATAAACACTAGTGCGAATGTAGAGAAAAGGAAACTTGTGTACACTTTTGGTGGCAATGTGAACTATCTAGCCACAATAGAAAACAGTATGGAGGTTCCTAAAAAAAAAAACAACATAGGGGCGCCTGGGTGGCTCAGTTGGTTGAGCTTCCGACTTCCACTCAGGTCATGATCTCACAGTCTGTGAGTTCTAGCCTCACGTGGGGCTCTGTGCTGACAGCTCTGAGCCTGGATCCTGCTTCAGATTCTGTGTCTCCCTCTCTCTCTGCCCCCACCCCCGCCCCCGCTCATGTTCTATCTCTCTCTCTCTCTGTCAAAAATAAATAAACATTAAAAAAAATAAAAAAAAATACAACTACCATATGATCCAGCAATTCCAGTTCTGGGTGTATATCTGAAGGAGACAAAATCATTACCCCAAAGAGATATCTGTACTCCTATGTTCATATCCAAGGTATGGAAACAACCTAAGTGTACAGTGATGGATGAATGTGTAAAGATAACGTAGTATATGTATATATACAATGGAATAGTATTCAACCTTAAGAAAAGAAAATCCTGCCATTTGCAACATCATGGATGAAACTGGAGGGCACTATGCTAAGTAATGAAGCCAGACAAAGACAATTAATATATAGTATCATGTAGATGTGAAATCTAAAAAAAAAAAAAAAAAATTTTTTTTGAACTAATAAAATGGTGGTTGCCAAGATGATGGAGGAAATGGGGAAATGTTAGTAAAATGATACAAATATTGTTATAGGATAAATAAGTTCTGAGGGTTTAATGTAAAGCATGTGGACTATAGTTGATACTGTATTGTATACTTAAAATTTGCTAAGAGAGTAGATCTTAAGAGTTCTCATACACACACACACACAACTATGTGAAGTGATAGATGAGTTATTAATGTGATTGTGATAATCATTTCACAAAGTATACATATATCAAATCATCACATTTTACCCTTTAAATGTATACAATTTTGTCAATTACAACCCACTATAGCGGAGGGAAAATATATGAAGAAAAATTATATTTATCTTATAGTTTCTTAATGGTTGCCCTACAGCTTAAAATGTATTCTAAGTCTACTTTTAAATATCACTATATGACTTCACATGTATCATAGGTACCTTATAAGAGTATTCCCTAGTTCTCCCTATGTCCCTGTGACATTCCTGTCATTCATTTTACCCTCCTATATCCTATAATCACCCAACACATTGTGATAGCTATTGCTTTTAAAAACATGTTTTAGATCAATTAAAAGGAAAAAACATTAAAGTTTTAATTTTAATTTCACACCTTCCTTCTTTGAAGTATTGACATACCTTGAAGTTCAGATTCTTTTTATTCTTTTCTTGTCTATAATGAGTACACTAATGAGCACATTAAAGGCATCCCTTATTTCCATTACTGTATGTTTTATTTCTACCATTTTTTATTGTGCTAAACTACACAGCATAAAATTTACCATTTCAATCATTTAAAATATGAAACTCAATGGCATTATGTACATTCACATTGGTGTGCAACTGCCACAACATCCAATCTTCAGAACTTTGTCATCATCCCAAATTGAAATTTTGTACATATTAAAAAATGACTCTCCATTCCTCTCTTTCTCCACCTTCTGGTAACCAATATTCTACTTTCTGTCTCTATAAATTTGACTATTGTAGGTACCTTATATAAGTGAAATCATACAATTTTTATTATTTTGTCTCTGGCTTATCTCACTAAGTGCGTTTTTAAGATTCATCTATGTTACGGAGGGAAGTGTAGCCCCTCTAAATTCATATGTTGAAATCCTAGCTCTCAGTATTTCAGAATGCCACTGTATTTAGAAACATGGCCTTAAAAGAGGTAATTAAGGAAAATGAGGTTATATGGATGGGCCCTTAGTTCAGGCTGCTATAATAAATTATAGATTAGATGGCTTAAAAAAAACATTTATTCTTCATAGTTCTTAAGGCTATAAGTCTGAGAAAAGAGTGCCAGAAATCTGACATTGTCTCCTTCACATGACTTTTACAGACATTTCTTTCCTGGATACAATGGCAACTCTTAAGGAAAAACTGGTTACACCAGTTGTAGAAGAGGCAACCGTCTCAAACAATAAGATCACTGTAGTGGATGTTGGTACAGTGTGTGCCATCAGTATTTTGGGAAAGCCTCAGGATGATGAGCTTGCCCTGTGGGCATTTTGGAAGATAAACTCAAAGGAGAAATGATGGATCTGCAACATGGGACATTATTTCTTCAGACACCTGAAGCTGTGACATGACAGATAAGGATTACCTGTGACTGCCAGTTCTAAGATTGTGGTGATAACTACAGGAGTCTGCCAGCAGCAGAGAAAGAGCCATCTCAATCCGGTGCAGAGGAATGTTAATGTCTTCAAATTCATTATTCCTCAGATAGTCACATACAGCCCTTATTGATTCATAATTATGGTTTCCAACCCAGCAGATATTCCCACATATGTCACCTAGAGGAAGTGGGTGTAATCTGGATCTTGTTAGATTTAGATATTTTATGGCTGAAAAAACTTGGCATTCAACCCAGCAGCTGCCACAGATGGATTTGGGAAGAACATGGTGTCCCAAGTGTGACTATGTGGAGTGGAGTGAATGTGGCAGACGTTTCTCTCCAGGAACTGAATCCAAAAATGGGAACAGAAAATGACAGTGAAAATTGGGAGGAACTGCATAAGATGGTGGTTGAAAGTTCCTATGAAACTAAAAGATATACCAAACTAAAAGGTTATACTAACTGGACTACTGGATTAAGTGTGGTTAATTTAGTGACCATTTAATAAACAATTAGAATTAGCAATTTAAATATCTGCTTCAATACACAGGGTAACAAAAGATAGAAGCACTAATCTACAAACCTTCAGCATTGTTTTGCAATTTAACATGAGGGACTTAAAGTTGAGTCTTGATTAGTTAAATCACTGTTTTATTGGTAGTACTGGGAAGATAGAATACAATGTCTTAATTCAGACTGCTATAACAAAACACCACACATATGGTGCCTTAAATAACAAATATCTATTTCTCAGTTTTGGAGGCTGGAAATCTGAGATCAGATTGGTAGCATGGTGGGGGTTCTTGGTAAAGGTCCTTTTCCTGGTTTACAGATAGCTTCCTTGCATGCTATATCTTGACATGGAGCAAAGTGCGAGGGCTCTGGTCTCTTTCCCTTATAAGGACATTAAGCCAACATGGGGGCTGCATCCTCATGACTCAACTAAACCTAATTACCTACTAAATGCTCCATATCTCAAATACTACCACACTGGGGAATTAAGCCTTCAAAGTATGGATTCAGGGGTGGGGTGAGGGTGGGTAGGGACACAAACATTCAGTCCATATCATAGGGGATGAAAAATAAGTTTACATACAACTCATCTATACTTTACAATTTTATTTTTTAAATGCCATATCTGGAAGGCCCTAACAGGGCTAAAATTAAGGTGTAAAAACATTCTAAAACCAGAAACTATGTGTATTAATTTGACTAATAACAAGAATTCCCAAGATATTGATGGGATGGACAAAATTCTCTTTATATTTCACCTAGTTTGGCTTGACTATGCAAATATTTTGTTGCCTAGTGGGTTGAATAGATATATTTCTCTGTATTTATCCAATCCAACTCTATATGATTGGGAATGGCCCAAAGAATAAGGCCTGGTAATCTCATCTTGTTACCATTACCATCACTGACTTCAAGGAGAAAGGTTTATTTTTCAATTAATGGTAAGTGAGTACAATGTGAGATTGTTGCTTAGTGGAAAGTCGCCAACCTTTGGGTGTTACAAGGGAGGAAAATCTAAGATCACTCTGGTGCCTTTTGAAAAGTTCAGAACAAGTGAATGATATGCTCTTTTAGCTTAGATTTAGATGTCCCTTGGGACAAAGACTACCAAAATTCTTCTTCTAAAAAACGAGGGAGCTGGGGCGCCTGGGTGGCTCAGTCAGTTGAGCTTCCGACTTTGGCTCAGGTCATGATCTCACGGTTCGTGGGTTCGAGTGCGTTGGGCTCTGTGCTGACAGCTCAGAGCCTGGAGCCTGCTTTGGATTCTAGATCTCCCTCTCTCTCTCTCTCTGCCCTCTCCTGCTCATGCTGTCTCTCAAAAATAAATAAACATTAAAATTTTGTTTTAATAAAAAAAAATGAGGGAGCTGTACAATGGCTAATTTAATAAACATACTTCCAGGATGGTTTTATGTACTCCTAATCAACAAATAGACCAGAGCTCAGACAATGACTGTGTGGAATAATACTAATGTGTCTGTCTCTTATGGTTTTCATTTCACAGAATACTATTCTATGAAACAGAATTGGCCTACAGATTTAGACTTAAGTGATGATAGATTGACTAGGGTTCTTAATTATTTAATAGATGTATACCAAAAGTACAGATAGCTATAGATCAGGGAGGCAAACAAAAGGGAAAAATATAAGACAATTTGTGCTGCATTATAGGATGGTTTAAATGATACAAACCCTCCCTGATTATTACAACTCTTTGAAATATGTATATGTGTTTTGATTATCTATTTGATTATATGCTATTGAAAGACACATCTACATGATTGCTATCAAACTAAGAATGAATTTTGTTGTTGTTGTTTTTACTCTTGTTATAAAAGGCTTTGACCCAAAATCAGGATGGTGGACTTTGCTGTGAGGGTTAAGTCCTGCAGACCCAGAATAGTCCTGAGCTAAGGTATCTGCACATCATTACCTGTTGTTTAAGGAATGAAATATATTAACAATGTTTCTTTGTAACCAGCAGTCCAAAATGTTTGGAGGCAGGTTTTAACAACTTATCAACAGTGTTTATTAATAACAGTGTGATTGATGATTTATACCTGTTTTCACTGAGACCTTTAGAGTCCTCTGCTTTTGGGGCTGATTACATAGCAAGAATATGCTTACATATCTGGCAGGGGAAAGAAACCTCAGCAGTAAATCCATTTTGAGCTTCTGAGTGATTCTGTGCACATGGCTCTTTTCTGGCAGTGAAATTGTGTTCATACAATGGAGGAAAATGGGAGCTGATGCCTGGCCATTATCCAAACCTTGTGGTATGAAGCAGCCTTTGGCTGTGATGCAAATCCTTACTTTTAATGACATGCTATATTGCGCCCCTTTCCCTTAATAAATTGCACACTTGTCAGCATTGTCATTTTGGGTCCTATGAGTCTTCTTCAGCACTTTAATCCTGTTTAACTGTCATTGTTAGTGCACCACATTTTCTGGCAATGTGGCAGTATTGTCATTTTAGACTTTGTATTCATTTTTCAATGTGTAACTTTTTTCTTTCTCTTGTCTGGTCACAAGTCATGTATAATCTTTTTTTTTTTTAATGTTGTTTATTTAGTGTTTTGTTGCCTTATTTTCTATGCTAACGACTTTCTCACTGTTCTTGCTGGTTTCTGATCTATTTCTCTTGGATTTACTGCACTCTGGCCATCAACAATCTTCTCCGGATTCCAGAGTAGTGTAGTAAGTGTCTTATTCTTTATCTCAATAGGGACATAATTACATTCTACCTGTGCTATTGCATTACTATCTTCTATCAGAGGCATATGCCTGTTTTGAGAACGTGTTTATCAACAAAACTGTTTTCCACATATACTCTAATCAGCATAGTTTTCTCCCAGAAGTGTTGCTTTTATAAGAATTCCTATTAGATTTTCATTCACACTTATGTTGGACAATATGCATTATATGTGTGCAGTAACATATGCCCATGTGTTCTTGCTTCACTAGTAGCTCTTGCTTCTCTATGATCCTTCCATTGTTTAGTTATTATCTGGGTGTAACCTGCTCCTTCATCTTTATATATCTATGTCATCTACCTATGGCTTTAGCATGTATTTCTAAACTTAGCTTTCTAATGATAACACACCCATTCCTTTTAAATCTTCTGACTAGTACCATTCAATTTATCAATGCTTTTGAAAGACCCTATACAAGCTAAAAGCTTTTAATACTCCACCTTTCTAAGTTTTACTTATTTCTCCTATTATCAGATTTCTTAGTTATGATGGCTGGTCATTGTTCATATCTCCTATTGTTATCTGGGTTAATGCAATGATCTGGGTTGATAAGCTCATGAAACACAAACTTTCTTTCAGTCTTTTCATTACTCAAAGTCCAAGCTTTAGCAATTAAATGGTTTAGAAGAATTGGACACTACTCTGATGATGATGTATGAAAATAAAATTCTGAAATTAAATCCTTAGGGTCAAAGGGCAATGATTCATTCATATTCCAATAAACACTAAAAACAAAAATTTTGGACTATATACTGGATCAGTGTGAAGTTTTTAAATTCTTGGTGTTATAATTTTTATCTATCTGTATTTATAGTTTCCAACATTAAAATCAGAAATATATAAAAAGGATTCTGATATTAGTTTGTGTACAATATAAACTAAATAAGATAAAATAATATTTTACCAAGTAGCATAGTGCTCACCTACACAATTTTGAGGGATACAACCTAAACCAGGTGATCAAGCTTAGCATTATCAGTGATTATTCATGTTGATAGCATATACTATTAATATGGTAAGAATATCATTTTATCTCTGTGATCTTCCTACAAAATAAAATGAATACACAAAACAAATCTGTAGTGCCAGTGCAATCATTAAAAAAAAAAAAGATATAAGAAATCCAAATCGAGAGGTATTCTATAAAATACTTGACAAGTCCTTCTCAAAACTGTCAAGGTAACTGACACATGGAAGGTCTACAAAATTGTCACAGACTAGTGGAAGATAAGGAGACATGACTATTAAATGTAATGTGGTATCCTGAATGGCATCTTGAAATATAAAAAAAATATTAGGAAAAAACAGTGCAATCTGAAAAATGATGTTTAGTTAATAATGTATCAGTGTCACTATTTAGTTAAGACAAATATACCAGAGTAATAAAAGATGTTAATAAGAGGAACTGGGTGAGTATATAGGACCTAGTATTGGTAATTATTTAAATCTAACACTATTCTAAACTGAAGTTAATTTTTTTAATGTATTCAAGATTTGATAATTTCCTTTTCATACAGTTTTCTGAAAAAATCAGACATGTGGAAAGAGATGTTTTTTTCCTTCATTTCCCTTTGAACATTGTGCAATAAGCTCAAGTTGCATCAAGGTGTCAGAGACTGAGGAAGAACACAGAGACTGAGGAAGAGCAAACATTTTCTTAGCTGCTGGAACTTCCTTGTCACAAGGAGTGCTGATTCAGTGGCTGGTGTAGTAGCCCTGGTACTATGATGATACAGCCTTCATCCAATGGCTTTCTTTGGTAGTGATGCCGCTGGGTGGTAACAACCCACTGTCAAAAAAATACCTGTTCTCAAGTTAGTCTGTTTTTCAATATCAGTGTGGTACTTATGACATGAAAGTAGCCTTTTTCATTCCAATTCCAAAACCTACTGTCCTAGCAGGATAGAAATAACACTGGTTTGCAACGCTGCAGTGTGAGCATACATTATGAGGTTGGAAAACGAGCCTACACGAGATGCCCAGGCTACATGCATACAAGAGGGATGAGGAGATGATTTCCTTTATAATTACACAGTGCAAAATAAGCCACTAGTGCGATATAATGAAGGCCAAAAAACCATGTAAGAATCAACATTCAGCCCACTCACCCATCCAGATACACGAGGATACTTAGGAAATCTTATGGATCTCCAATATCCTAGAAAAACAGGGCCACACTAGCAGGCAGGCCAAAATCTCACAGCATCAACAGCATCAAGCTGAAGGAAGCCAACAGAAGAACATAAATTATAAATCAAAAAGGAAAATGGATTAGGTCCAGAGGAGGTTTGGTTGCTGTCTTCTACTAGAACTCATCACCAATAATAAATTATTACACAAACTAATACAGATGTACCACATAGCTCAGAGACTAGCCACAAACATTTATTGCGGTTGTACACAGAATTTAAGTTATTCCTCCATCTTTAAAACTTCACATTCCACAGTGAGTTTCTGTACAGGTGAATATTTTATTATATATTTTCTATAAAACTTGAAGTTATATATAAATCACAAATTTAGGTACAACAGTTCTGGGTGAAGATTTTATCTTCAATTCTGAAACTGATACATTTCCTCAGGAAAAAAAATCTGAAACAACTGTTCAATATGCATTAAAATATAAATTATCAAATTATAAGATTTTGGTCAAATCTTAATTATTTGATGTTTAACATCTAGTAAAGGCTTTTGTGTTTTTCCCTGAGATTTCTCTAATTTTTAATGAAGGCTTCTGATCACTCAAGATGTTGACAGCTTTTCTCCTCATATGAAATCTCTGATACATAGTGACAGGCTGAATTTTATAGGTCTTCCTGACATTTATATTCATAGGGTTTTGTCCCACCATAACAGAATCATCTAAGCTATGTGTGTTTAACCAATAGAACAAAATCCGTAAAAGCTCAACAGAGTACAACTTGATGTTTTTCTTTTAAGCCAACTTGTGAAGATGTTAGTGGAGATGCTGTTTCACCCAGTTATTCAGATTTGGCTTCTTTCACCTTATGTTCTACCATATTTAATACATGGCACTGAAGTCTGCCCTGGAAATATCTCTATACAGTATAAGACAGAAAGAATGTAAGGTGACTTCTGAAGGTTAGACTTAGATTAAATGTAATAGTGTCATATTCCATGACCAGCCTCACTTGAATGAAGGACAGATTGTGAAATTAGACAAGCTATGGATGTGCCTAGTGGAAAAGGAAACAATTTGCCAGTCTATGTGACATAAGCTTCTTTAATATATGTTATCCAATAAGATCTGAGTCCCATTAGGACTTCCCAAATTCACTACATGTAAGGGTTTCCTCTCTGGTGTGCATTCTGGTATGATGTACTCTAAGAGCTGCCTTACGGACAAAAGTTTTTCTGCATTCATTACATTCATAGGGTTTCTCTCCTGTGTGAATTCTCTGGTGTACTCGGAGAGTTGAATTTTGTGCAAAAGCTTTCCCACATTCATTACACTCATAGGGTTTCTCCCCTGTGTGAATTCTCTGGTGTGCACTTAGGTGTGACTTCTGGGAGAAAGTCTTCCCACATTCATTACATTCATAGGATTTTACACCTGTGTGAATTCTCTGATGTACTCTGAGAGTTGAATTATGGGCAAAAGGTTTCCCACATATATTACATTCAAAGGGTTTCTCACCTGTATGAATTCTCTGATGTGCAATAACATATGACTTCTGGGAAAAAGTTTTCCCACATTCATTACATTCATAGGGTTTCTCCCCTGTCTGAGTCCTCAAATGTGCTCTGAGGTGTGATGTCTTGGAGAAAGTTTTCCCACATTCACTACACTCATAGGGTTTCTCCCCTGTGTGAATTCTCTGATGTGTCCTGAGGGCTGAATTATCAGCAAAAGTTTTCCCACATTCATTGCATTCATAAGGTTTCTCCCCTGTGTGGATTCTCTGATGTGCACAGAGGTGTGTCCTTTGGGAGAAAGTTTTCCCACATTCATTACATTCATAGGGTTTCTCTCCTGTGTGAGTTCTTTGATGGACAATGAGAGCTGCCTTATAAACAAATGTTTTCCCACATTCATTACATTTATAAGGTTTTTCCCCTTTGTGAATTCTTTCATGTCCACTGAGGTATGATTTCTGAGAGAAGGTTTTCCCACATTCACTACATTCATAAGGTTTCTCACCTGTGTGAATTCTCTGATGTGTACTGAGGTGTGTCTTCTGTGAAAAAGTTTTCCCACATTTATTACATTCATAGAGTTTCTCCCCTGTGTGCATTTTCTGATGTGCTCTGAGGGCTGAATTATGGGCAAAAGTTTTTGCACATTCATTACATTCATATGGTTTCTCTCCTGTGTGAATTCTCTGATGTACTTTGAGAGCTGAATTATGGGCAAAAGTTTTTTCACAGTCACTACACTCATAGGGTTTTTCTCCTGTGTGAATTCTCTGATGTGCTCTAAGGGCTGAATTATGGGCAAAAGATCTCCCACAGTCATTACATTCATAGGGTTTCTCACCGGTATGAATTCTCTGATGTGCTCTGAGAACAGATATATGGGTAAAAGGCCTCCCACATTCATTACACTCATAGGGTTTCTCCCCTGTGTGAATTCTTTGATGTGCTCTGAGGGTTGAATTATCAGCAAAAGTTTTCCCACATCCATTACATTCATAGGGTTTCTCCCCGGTATGAATTCTCTGATGTGCACTAAGGTGCGTCTTATGAGAGAAAGTTTTCCCACATTCAACACATTTGTAGGGTTTTTCGCCTGTGTGAATTCTCTGATGTGCTCTGAGATGCGATGTCTTAGAGAAAGCTTTCCCACATTCAATACATTTGTAGGATTTCTCCCTTGTGTGAATTCTCTGATGTTCTCTGATATGTGACGTCTTGGAGAATGTTTTTCCATATACATTACTTTGACAGAGTTTCATCCCTGTGTGTGTTCTTTGGCATACTACGAGAGCAGACTTCTTGTAAGATTTCCCACATCCACTATTATCATAAGGTGTCTCCTTTGTGTGAACTGTCAGATTTTCACTGAGGTTTAACTTCTGACAGAAAGTTTTCTCACATTTACTACATCCATAGAGACTGACCCCTATATCAGTTCCAGGATAATGAATAGGGTGTGAATTTGAACAAAAAGATTCCCCACATTCCTCAGGTCTCTCCCCTGGATGGGTCCTCTGATGATGAATGAGTTGTACTTTCTGGTAAAAGGATTTCTTGCATTCATTACATTCAAATGACTTCTCTCCAGTTTCACTTTGCTGATGTACACTAAGGGCTAAGTTCTGATGGAAGGACCTCCTGTATTTACCACGCTGGTACAATTCCTCTTCTGTGTGAGTTCTCTGACATACTATAAGGTCTAATTTCTGGTAGAAGGTATTTATACATCCATTATACACACAAAATTCATCTCTAGTTTGTGTCTTTTTTTGTACTATATGGGCTGAGCTCTGGCTCAAGTTTTCGTCACACTTATTGCTTGCAAAACTAGTCTGTTCTGTAGCAGTTCTCTGAGATTGAGTGAGAGATGAGATACTGCTGAAGTTATTCCCACTTTCATTACATTCATAGTGTGCCACAGCCATGTGAACTTTATTATAATTCTCAATAGTGGTTTTGGATTTCCTACATTCATTAAGATGAAAGCATTTCTCTTTTGTGCCAGTTCTCATGTAGTTATCACAGTTTTTCCTAAATTCATCATCCTTATAGGATTCCTCTCCCATAACACAAACAGTCTTATCATGCAAAATTTTCCCAAATTCATTACATTCAAAAGATTGTTCCAGGGTTTGAAGTTTCTGATGATTTTTCCAATAACTGAGAGGTTTTACATTTTTATTATATCTGTAAGACTTCTCTCCAGTGTAAGTTTTCTCATGCTTAGTATCAAGCTTCAATTTTTTGCATACATCTATGTAATCAGCCTTCTTTCTTGAATAGTTTCTATCACAAATAATTAATTCAGAAACACCTGGCAAATTCATTCTACATGAGTCATATTTACAAGGCATATTTCCTGAAGAATTTGGAGTTATATCCAGATTAAATGGTTTTTCTAAGACTTTCTGCTCTTCTTTACTCAATGTTTTGTTATTAGTGAGTATTACTTGCCACAGAGGTTTCTCTTGTTTTTCCTGGTTCTCCTCAATGTGAATATCAATGCTGAAATATCCTAAAATGAGAAAAATAGAAAACATCTCTGTATCTTACATTTCTTATGGAAAGGAATTTATAGCCATATGTTTGTTATGTATTGTAATCTACTGTTACAGGTCACATTCCCAGAGATTAGTAATTCATACACACAGAGAAAAAGAAATATACTCTCTCTCTCTTCATCCATGTTATTTAAAGAAAACAGGTATTATTTCCAGTGCTGGCCAAGATGGAGTAGCTATCTTCCCAAGTCCTCCCTCTTACAATTAAAATATCCCTGGAAAATCAATAAATCAATCAGTAATAAATAAAAAAGTAAGATGCTACAAAATGGAATGTGGAACTTTGGGACTCAAGAAATGACATGACAGAGGATTTCAAGGCTTTTCTGTTTCCCATAATTCTTATATGGGGTACTGGAGTGTTGGAGAAGCCTGCAATCCAAAGTCAACAACACACAGACAAAAAGAGCTACAAGAAAACCCTATTCCTTCTGGCCAAAGGTCTGAAATAAAGATAGTCTAACAGAACAGAAAATCTTTTTGACAATATGCACCCTACTCAAGCCTAACAAAAATGGAATATTTCCCTGTGGTTCTAGATAGGTTTAACAGGAAATGAAAGTTCCATTGCCACAGGTACAAAGGACTGGACACTTGCAAAATTTCTTTCCATGAGCCAAACCAAGAGCTTAGTGGAAAGATCATGAAGAATCCTAAGCAAGTTCTATTTATAGGACATTCAGGGATGGTAACAACAATCACTACCGCAACTATTCCTAAAACTACATTCCTATCTACTCCATGGAATCTGCAAAAGAAATAAATCTGTTTTAGGGTACTTGTGGCAACACAGCAGGTAGGGGAAGGAAAAAAGGGAAAAGAGGCAGGAATACAATATTATAGCTAGAAGGGATGGAGCAGCATTTGGAATAACTATACTCTCAAAATCCAAGAACATTTTAAAAATAGCTTAATTCATATTATTCTTAAATATACATAAAATATTCATCAAGGCATGCCACATCATGGACTACAAGAAAAATCTTTACAAATATAAAAGAACAGAAATTGTATAAAGTATAATCTCAAGCCACAGAGAAATTATACTAGAAATGATTAACACAAAGTTACCTGGAGAGACACAAAATATTTGTAAGTTAATATACTTCCAATTAATCCATTAGTCAAAGAGAAAATCTCCCAAGAAATTAAGATATTTAGAATTGAATGAAAAACTGTTTAGAACATATACAAATTTGTGGGATGCAGCTAAAGTAGTTCTCAGAGATAAATTCATAGCTTACAATCTTTTATATTAGAAAAGAAAGACCTCTAATCAGTCACCTAAGCTTCTACTTTAAGAAACTTGACAAAGAGAACAAATTAAATCTAAAGAAAGAAAAAAGAAAATAATAAAGACTAAAGATGACAATGAAAATGGAAATGAAAAGCAGAGAAAAAAATGAAACCAAAGCTTAGTTCATTGAAGATTTTTTTTAAGTGCTAGAACCAAGAAGAAAAAAGAGAAGACACACAGTATTAATATCAGAAAAAAATGCAAGAGGGGACATAAACACTGATACGATACTAAAAAGACAGTAAAAGAATATTAGGGGAAACTCTATGCCCGTAAGTTTGACAATTTAAGTGAAATGGACAAATTTCATTTGAAAAAACTACCAAATTAACTCATGAAGGAAGAGGTAACACAACAGGTCAGCATCTGAGAAACTGAATATGTGATTGACAAAGATGTAGTTCCAAGAAACTGCTCCAGGATCAGATGGTAGTAACTAGTGAACTCTGCCAAACATTAAAAATAATAATAATACTAATAATAATAATAATAATAAAATACCAATTTTACATAATTTCTTCTAGAAAACACAAGAAAAGAAACCTACAGACCAATATCCCTCATGACATAAATGTAAAAATCCTCAAAAAAAAAGCATCAAAAAGAACTATATATGAAAAGAAATGATTTATCAGGATCAAGTGGGGGTTCATCCCAAGAATACTATTGCAATATTTAAAAGTCAATCAATGTAATCCATCATCTTAATCATCTAAAGAATGAAGACAAATCACATCATTTAAGGGAAAAAATATTTTACAAAATTCAAATTCCATCCATTAACCTATTATAAAGGGAATATACAGAAAGCCTGTAGCTAATATCATAATTAAGAATAAGAGACTTACTTAAGAATAAGAGACTGAATACTAAGATTGGAAAAAGACAAGGCTGTCTACCCTCAGCACTTCTATTCCAGACTGTGGAAGTTCCAACCAATGCAATAAAGCAAGAATAGAAATAAACGATACACAGTAAGTCTACCCAGAGAGCCCCAAGAAGATCTTCAAAAGAGCTCCTTAACTAATAACTGTTTTCAGCAAGGCAAAATGCAAAGCCAATATACAAAAGCCAATCATATACAAGCAATTATCACTGGAATTTTAAATCTGACAAGGAATATGATTTACCATAGTGCTGAAAAAACAAAAAACAAAATACTTGGTATCTGCTGAAAACTACTGATAAAAAGAATCAAATAAACCATAAATAAAAGGATATGTATATGTTCTTTATTGATTGGAAGAATCTATATTGTTAAGATATCAATCCTCTTTTGATCTATAAATTCAATACAATCCCAGTTGAATAGCTGGCATGCTTTTTGTAAATATCAAGAAGATCATTTTAAAATTTATACATAAGAAAATTGGTGGACTCACATTACCTGACTTCAAGGTCTAATTAAGAATCTAGAGTAATAAAATTAATGTGGTACTGGGGAAGGATAAATATGTAGATAAATAAAAAAGAATAGAGATACCACAGAAATATATAGCCTAAAATGTACAGAATAAAAGTACAAATATACACATATATTTATACTTATGTACCATATACAAAATATATGTTCATCCATTTTCTAAGAACAATGGAAATGCTATTCAATAGGAAATGATAATTTTTTCAATAAAATGGTGCTAGAATAACTAGACTCCCCTTTTCAAAAATTTAAACTTAACACATAACTCATCCTGTCTATGAAAACTAACACCAAGTGGATCATAAAATATAAAATGTGAAATTTAAAAATTTCTAGAAGAAAACATGAATAAATCTGTGTTACTTTGAGTTTTGATACTTCTAGACAGCACAACAAATGCATGATCCTTAAGAAAAAATTAATAAATAGGACTTATCAAAATTAATGTTCAGTATTAGCCAACCTCTTCTGAAATCATGCCAACAAAAGAAGTGGAGTGCAGCTTCACTACTGCCAAGTGTGGACTAAACTTCCACAGACACCTTTGGGAGTTGGAGGAGTGGGTTGCTCTATTAACAATGGAGAAGGGTAAGAGATCAGGGTCCCTACCAGCATTTTCCTAACACTAACCACCCTGTATTTTATCAAGTGCCAAGGCCCCTAGTTCACCTTCATTGTTTTGTTATCTATCAGAATGTTACATTTCCCCTCTCTCCCTCTCTCTCTGTCTCTGTCTTTCTCCCTCTCTCTCTAAACATACAAATATATATATATATATATATATATATATATATATATACTTTTATATATAATATGCATATACATATATATAGGTCTATGTTTATGTCTGTACACACACACACACACACACACACACGTATACATTTTGCTGTACTTAGTGGGCAGAGTAAAACAAAATACATTACTCCATCTTTCCCCCAGTTAATACTTTTTATATCTTATTAATTTCTTCCCTAAGCAGAGTCATGAACACATTCTCATTATCATATAGAATATTTCTAGTTTTGCTTTGAAAATCAGGACTTTAAGCCACCTGAATCCCATTTTTCATGTAGATCCAAAAGATTACCTCAAGATTCTTTCTCCACTGATCTGTGGGAATAGAACCACCTGTCAAAGACCAATTATCTATAAAGCATATGTGTTTTTCTTGACCTTTCTTTTCTGTTTCACTATTATATTAAACTATCCCACCTCCAGTTTCATACTACTTAACTCTCACAGCTTTACATATCTAACAGAGCAAATCCTATCACATCACTTCTATGAATGAGATTTGCTTTGATATTGCATTAAATTTTACAATCTTGAATTTATCACATAAGTGCTTCTTTTCTTTTGTTTTTGTTAGGGTTAGCTCATTCATTTTACTGTTTTTTATTCTAAGAAACATACGACAATTTCTCAATCCTCCAGTTTATTAATTTTTAATTTCACTCTTAAATTCTGCTTGTATTAGTACATTTTTGTTATTGTTCTTGCTTAATTTATTACTAGGAGACTACCAATTTACCTCTGTTCATTAACTTACACATATCCTAATGTTAATAATATGCATATTTATTTTTATAAATGTCATGCAATTTTGGATTTGATATCCTTTTGTATTTATATGTTGTTTAAAAGAGATAATCTTTGAAATATCCATATCAATAGATTTTTTTTACTCATGTTATCATTAATTTCTAGATTTATCAAAATATGTTCAGATTACTATTTATGGGATTCTAATTTGGATTTATTGAGGTTTTCTTTTTTAGACTAATATTGCATTTCACTATCTTATAATAAATCCATGGGAACTTGAAAGGCTTGTTCTTTGATTTCAGGATACATGTACAAATATATGGTTCCCTTTAATATAAATATCATCTACGTTTATATAGGCATACTTATTTAATGCTCATAGCATGTCTAATATAATCAGATAAAGTACATTATTACCTCCTAATACTGGTGAATTTTAAATTCTTAGTACTCCATTATTTTGTGTTTTATGATAATTGGTATGATATTGTTTGGTGTAGTCATTCAAATGCGTAACTTGTGCTCTTGACTAGAGGGCGTTTTTTTTTAAGTTATGCATTTATTGCCTAAATTCAAACCTGAATGATAACATGAAACCCTAAACTATTTGATTTTTAAAAAATTTTTTTTTTAACGTTTATTTATTTTTGAGACAGAGAGAGACAAAGTATGAACGGGGGAGGGTCAGAGAGAGGGAGACACAGAATCCGAAACAGGCTCCAGGCTCTGAGCTGTCAGCACAGAGCCCGACGTGGGGCTCGAACTCACAGACCATGAGATCATGACCTGAGCTGAAGTCGGCCGCCCAACCGACTGAGCCACCCAGGCGCCCGCCTAAACTATTTTATTTTTGCCTTAATAACTTTACTATCCTTTTATTACAATCTTTCAAAGATACTTATTTAGGAATATCTTTTTTAGCTAACTAATATGATCAAATCATTTATATTTAGTGACTGGGAAACACGCATGGTCCAAAAATTATGTCAATTTTTATGTTATGCAATCTGTTTTAATAGTTTCACAACAAAAACTTTCAGTAAACACGCTCAGGATGATTTTACCTTTTTGCTCTAAGAGTTATGTTGAAACTATAATTTTTGAAATTCTTGAAATTGTTTATTAGTTTGCACAAATACTAACAAGCACATGAAAAAATGCTTGACATCACTAGTGAACAGGTAAATTGTCATAGACTGAATTGCAATTCATATGTTGAAGCCCTCAACCTCAATGTAATTTGGTGATAAGGCCTTTGGAGAAATAATTAAGGCTAAATGAAGTCATAATGGTACAGCTCCAACTCTTATAGGGTTGGTGTCCTTATAAGAATAGGAAGAGACATCACAGCTCTCTTTCTCTCCATGCAAGTACACGGGAAAGGCCATATGAAGGCATAGTCAAAGGCAGTCCTCTGCAAGCCAGGAAGATGCCTCACTGAAATTAACTATGCTGGCACCTTGATGTTGGACTTCCAGCCTCCAGAACTATGAAAAATTTCTGTTATTTAAACCACCCAGACTATGGTATTTTATTATGCCAGGCCAGATGACTAATACAGAAATGCAAATCAAAACTTAAATAATACATCACTTCTCTTTTACTAGGATGGCTACAAGTCAGATAATAACAATTATTGGTGAAGATGTGGAAAAATCAGAACCCTCATATGCTGTCATTAGGAATGAAAAATGGTGCAGGCACTGTGAAAAATAGTCTGGAGTTTCCTGAAATAGTTACCATAAAACCCAGTGATTCCATTCTTAAGTATAACTCAATAAATAAAAACACATGTCAAAAAAAGCATAAATCCATGCAAAAACTTGTAAATGAATGTTTCTATTAGCATTATTCAATAATAGCCAAAAGGTAGAATCCCAAACATCTAATGACTGAAGAATGAACAAACAATGAGACCTTATTTTGTCAATCAAAGGATGAAATATTGATACATATGAATCTTGTAATCCTATGTGAAAGAAACCAATCATAAAAGACCACATAATGTGTGATTCCATTTACATGAAATGTAATAGGCATATCTATAGAGACAGAAAGTAGATTAGTGATTGCTAAGGCTGTAGGGGACAGGAGGAAGGGAGACAATAGCTAAAGGGTATAAGGTTTCTTTTTGAGGTGATGAAAATGGGAGTGTGGTTATGTTTACATGTATCTGTGAATATATGAACAGCCACCGAATTGTACTCTTTAAATGGGTGGATTGTCCAATATGTAAACTATCTCAATAGAGCTGTTTAAAAGGATAAAACAAACTTTCGAAGGTATTCCCCTAAAAGTTGAACTACCCCAAGTGTTTCCTTTTGTCAGTGCTCACCCACCTGGGTACCTCTGGTTTAGGAATTCTTCCTCTAAGGACCAGGGCTCTTCTTCTTGCTCCAACCTGAAGATCATCTTGGGTTTGGTCAAGCAATACCCTGTAAACATGACAATTGAGGGTATATATAGACCAGATCCATTGGCTTTTTGGATTCCAAAGGTGTAGAAAGTTAACAGTAGCAAGAGAAGCAAAATAATGTGCTCAATTGAAGTTTTCCATGGAAAGTAGTAACATAAACATTGTTTCTGTTTCCTTAAAGGCTTCAGTTATCTTGGACCTCTTACTCAAAAGCCTGTACAACATTAATCTCTACAAAGAGTCCATGTGTTTTGTTAACTTTAAAAAAAAAAGTAAACGTAACCTAGAGGAAGTCACATACTAAGGTATGCTTACCCACTGAGATGAGGTGGCTATAGTTCTCCAGCATCACATCTCTGTACAGTGTCCTCTGAGCAGGGCTCATGTACTGCCATTCGTCCTGGGTAAATTCGACAACCACGTCTTCGAATGACACAGACCCCTGTGACAATACATTTTATTCACGGATTCAGAATTAAGTGAAAAGAAAGTATCTTTGAGAATTACTATTTTTCCTGTTTACTTTTAAGCTTTAAAACAAATGGTTTAAAAGGCATCTATTTCTGACCTAATTTTGTCTTTGTGGAGTTATTCAGTTATCAAGATTTTTAACTTACTATAATTCATTTATATCTGTTTATAAACCATAGATTTTTTTTAAGACAAAAAAATTCAACGTATAGAGGCTTCCTACAATTCTTCCTCTACATCCCAAGTGATTACCGTGGGTATTTAGAGAATTCTAAGATGTTCATTCCCTCTTCAGGCATCATCATTGTAAATAATGAGAGACAAAGAAGAGATAACATGTAAGCTGTGAAGATATTTTACACAATCAAACTTAGGTATAAATAAATACGTAAAGATAACATAAATCTAGAGTTCATGAAGAGCAAAGAACAACTTACCAGGCAGTTGGAACCATAGAGAGCAATATAAGAGAACATTATTTTAACTGAAGTAACAACAATGAATATAATGATAGGGATATAATCACAGAGCAGCACCAAAAACCAATTTGATAACTACCTTCTTGTGCAACCACCTAGTCTAACTGTACGAGCAGCTTCTGGAATGTTGATGCTAAACACTGACATTTAGGAAACAAAAGGAAAATAAATGTTAGAAGTTTGAGTGAACAGATCTGTTCATGTTGTTCTTGAAGGGTCTGTGAACATAAAACCGGACCTATCTCTTAAACTAGTATACACATGGTTTTAGAACACAGAAGCGAGGTCTAAAATGAAGGCAAGAATTTAGGACTTATTAGCAATTTGGGTTGTACCTAAAATTTTAAGAGGCAAACAGACAACAATTTGAGCTATATGCTTGCTATGCATCCTATATGGGACTGAGGAAAGAAAAATACCAAACAGAATTTGAGGAAGCCTGAATATTAAAGAGGGTGGCAAATAAAGTATAGGCCACAAAGCTAAATAAAAAGTTTTCTGAAAAGTAGTAAGAGTCAGGAAAGGGTAGAATCTTAGAAAATGAGAAAAGGGAAAATTTCCACAACAAAGCACTTCAAAGGGGCTGGGAGGAAGGGAAATTGGGGAGTTGCTGTTCAATTGGTAAAAAGTTTCAGTTATGCAAAATCATTAAGTTCTAGAGATCTGCTGTGTAGCTCACCTATAGTTAACAGTATTGTACTATACACATAAAAAATGTGCTAAGAGAGTAGATCTCATGTAAGTGTTCTTATCACAATTATAAATAGGAAAGAAAAAGAAAAAGACTAAGAAATAATAGGATAGAAGCAAGTTTTTTCCCCCCAGTTATGTATCCAATTATTTGTTCATTCATGTCTTCGGTATTACTAAGTGAGTACCTCCTGTGTGTGAAACTCAGTAGTAGTAGCTGGTAACTAAAAAAAACAAAAGAACAGGAATACCCCTCATAAAATTTAATCTAAAAAAATTTTTTAATTATATCCTCCAAAACTAAAAAAATTAGTGAGAAAAGTGGCATTGCTTTCATTTTGCCAATCTCTTTACTATCTGACTTAATGAAATCACTTGGATTAAAAAAAAATAAGCTAACAAGTGACGTAAATATTAAATGTTGAAGGATCTAAGAAATTTCTCTCGCCCATAAATAACAATGAAAAAACTGGCAAAATTATAGAAATTAACAAAGGCTATCTCCAAAACATTAAAAAAAACCAGCGGAATCATAATAAGAATGCTGATCCATATCCTTTTAACTTACCCTGTTCCCATCCCTCTCTCTCCCAACTCTGCAGTAGTTTGAGAACCAATGGTCTGCAACCAGAAGCCTGGCAACCACAACAACAGCAGAACTGGGTTGGAGATCCATCAAAGCCTCATTCACAGAAAACTGTCATTATTTGACCTGTTTGGTGGTTTCCTAAAAGACCCTGCTTATCAGGATGCCTTTGTTTGAGCTAGCTCAGAGCATGAAAGCCTTATTCTCACAGGTATTTGTCAAAAACAACTAAAGGCAGGGCACCTGGGTGGCTCAGTCGGTTAAGTGTCTGACTCTTGGTATCGGCTCAGGTCATGACCTCACAGTTTGTGGGATTGAGCTCTGCAATGGCTCTGTGCAAACAGCATGGTGTCTGCTTGGAATTCTCTCTTTACCTCTCTCCCTGCTCCTCCCACATGCACATGCTTTCTCTCTCTCAAGATAAATAAACATTAAATACAACAACAACTAAAGGCATTTGTTTAACTTAATGGCTATCTGAGGTGGTAGATAACAGCTGGGGCAATTAATGGCTTAACTAAGAAGATTGAAAGGAAAAGCTGGATAATGAGATGTCCATAAATGTTTTGAAAAGCTCTGATATATTCCTGAAATCTAGGAGGTCATATACTTGCACAGAGCTGTGCATACACCCAAGGCTGTGAGTATGCTCAGGAAAGATGTGAGAAGGGTCTAAGCTGTCAATTCTAGGTGACTCTGAGTTTGGCATTAGAAGGAAGTGTAGGTTAATGCAGAGTTATTAACTGCCTGTCTGACTGTAGAAGGAATTCCCAAACATGCACAGATCTCCTTAGCAAAGACTGGAAAATTTACTGGTTCTAGGCATTTAAAGAAATTTCTGTAGACAACTTTAGCTGCCTCAGATGACAAGAAACAGGCTCTACAGAATTTTTTAAAAAGTCACTGAACAAAATAAATTTTGACAATGACCCCTGTGGAGAGGAGAAATTCTCGAGTTGTCACATTATTTTATTTAAAATGTCCAATTTGCAACAAAAATATTAGTAAACAAGAAAAGAAAGAAAGACATATGTGCAGAAAAGGTATAATTAATAGAAACTGCTCCTAAGGAAGCAGACATTAGACTTACTAGGCAATAACTTTACATCAGCTATTTTAAATATGGTCAAATACCTAGAGAAAACAATGTCCAAGGACTAAAGGAAAATATAAAAAAAAAATTTCACTAAATAAAGAATATCAATAAAGAGATAGAAATATAACAAATATAAATTATATAGAAACTCAAGAGTTGAAAAATATAAGAACTAAATCAAAATTTCACCAGAGGGGTTCAACAGCAGATTTGAGCAGGTGAAAGAAAGAATGAACAAAGTGGACTGAAATTATGAAATTATGAAGTGTGAGAAATTATGAAATTATGTAGTGTGAGAAACAAAGAAAAAATAATGACAGAAAATGAAATATGGGATAGCATTAAGCTTACCAACATATGCATGAGTCCCAAACAGAAAGTCTGAAAGAATATTTGAAGAAACAATGGCCAAGAAGTCTCCAAATTTCATGATAAACATTAATCTACAAATCCAAGAAGCTCAACAAACTTCAAGTAGGATAAATTTAGAGTTCGAGATCCACACCTAAACACATGGAAATCAAACAGTCAAATACAAAGACAAAGAGACAATACTGAAAGTAGCAAGAATGAAGTGACTCATCATGTACAACAGTATTAAAAACAGATTACTAATCAGAAACCATGGAGGACAGAAGGTAATGAAATGATGTATGACAAATGCTGAAAGAAAAAAAGTTGTCAACCAAGAATTATATAACTAGTAAAAATAGAAAAATTAAAACCCTCCTAGATAAACAAAAACAAAATTTGTCATAGGCAGAACCCTCCTACAAGAAATAATAGAGTCAGCAAATCTATACAGACAGAAAATAGATTAGTGGTTGCTTGGGGCTTAGAGGCAAATGAGCAGATGAGAAGGGATAAAATGTAGAGGTGCTTTTTAAGGTGATGAAAGTATTTTCAAATTGAGTGTGGTGATATCTGCACATTTACACTAAAACATCACTGAATTCTACACTTAAAATGGGTGAATGGCATGGTATATGACCTGAATCTCAATAAAGTTTAGATAAAAATAAAGAGAATAAAACCATACCAAGATAATAGAGCAGATTAAAGGCCACGGACAAAAATGGGGGATGAGCCACATGAAAGTACAAGGGAAAGTAGATGACTCCACAAAGATAGTAGCAGGGGAAGGAAAAAGCCAGTGGAGGGTGTCACAGACACTAACAAAGAAATTTTCCAGAAGGGCAGAGTGAGAAGCAGAGACAAGTGCTCAGAAAAGTCAGGTAAAGAAAGGACTTGACAAGACTCAAGGATGTGATTACAGTCAAGTCTCTGGTCACTGGATATGACAGGCAAGTGGGAGAGAAACCAAGTGTGAACAGAAAGTATTTAAACATTTGAAACAGAACACAATTTTAAATTGTCTGCTGAGCAATCCAAATACCAAGGGTACTCAAAATATTTATGGACAGTAATTTTAAGGATATTCAGTTGATTCATCAGAAAAAATGTCTTATTCAACTCTTATGTTTGAATTTCTGGAAAATAGAATTGACCAAGTTCACATTTAGCATTATGTCTTCTACTTTTACTGAAGAACAAGTAGAGACAATGTTCTATATTATTTTAGAGTTATTACTGACAAATTGTTAACTAAATCACCTACTCGAAAAACAGATTTTTTGGGAGGTGCCTGGGTAGCTCAGTCGGTTAAGCGTCCGACTTCGGCTCAGGTCATGATCTCGCAGTCCGTGGGTTCGAGCCCCGCGTTGGGCTCTGTGCTGACAGCTCAGAGCCTGGAGCCTGTTTCAGATTCTGTCTCCCTCTTTCTCTGACCCTCCCCTGTTCATGCTCTCTCTCTGTCTCAAAAATAAATAAATGTTAAAAAAAAAATTAAAAAAAAAAAAGATAAACAGATTTTTTTTGAACTTCAAATGTCTTAACATTCTATGAGGTATCAGTTTGCATAATCATCTCATCAGTGTTGACCTTTAAAAGCATTGTTTGTCTAACACTCTGACATGGCTACCAAAAATTCAAAAATAAATTTAGAGCTCCAATTTGATAAAATTGTAATATAAGAGCATCTACATATATCCACATGCTACCTTTGCTCTGCTCTTCATCTGTATCTCCACCTATGAAGGCATCTGATCCATTTCTATTTTTACTTTTCCATGTGAATAGACACCTAAGCCCTTATAAAATCTACTGTAAAACAAACAGATTATTAAAACAGAACTCACCTGAGCTATGTTCATTTTCTGCTGCTCCTTGAAGAATGTAAAGAAATGAAAAGGTTCTCCTGGGGAAGAGGAAAGAAAAATAGAGTTATGAGAAACCTGGTCTGCCTTACAACTATTTTCATTTGCCTAAAAATTTCTATAACACCAGCTAGAAAAAAAGGTTTCCCTATAGAAGAATGTCCTTTTGACATTCTTGAGAAAGAACAGGAGGGACCACACAGAGGCAGTACCTGAACAAGTGCATCTCCAATATGATTATGTCGGCTTAAACTTTCCTTTTCACTGCTGTGTAACTCAAAAGTCGATGAATTAACAATTTATGTCCCCTTCTAATTAAGAACAACAACAAAAAACACAAAATAAAACAAAAGGAGATTGGTTAAACAAATTCAGGCATACAAAGGTAAAACCTTCTACCTTCATTTAAACTGTTAAAAAAATTACTTAGATGTGATTGTTAATCAAGTTTGTGTTGTCTTTATACCTTGAGTTAGAACTTCCCCAGAAAACTCCAAAACAAAGATGGGATGCTTTATGCAAGAAATGTATTTTCTAACTTTTTGTTCTAACTTGGTTGCAACTTATAAGACATATTTTTTAATAAGATGCCTATAGTACTTATCTATTTAAGTAAACAGTACTGTGCTTAGTTCTTGATTCTGCCTTGGGTGTCTTTACAAAAATCATTCTTTCAGGCCCAATATTTTGGGCTTCCAAAGTGTCCAATATAGAACGCCTTTCTTCTACTCTCCTTTTATTATTACCTACATTCAGGAAAGAGGGAGCATCGCATAACTAGATGCCATATGTGCTGATGGACATAGAGTGAGGGCAGCTCAGAATCTGGAAAGAGGGGAGAATGAAGGAAACTGGGTGCTGTTTAAGATTTCACCAGTTCCGGCTGGTTATATCGTCCCTGGGCATCATGTCCTCACCAGCCATCCAGTGACATGCCTGTTCCTGTGCAGCATGACAGTAACCCACCCCTCTCAACCTCAAGTTACCACCTTCTGCAAGGAGGTCCAGTGCCACTGTCCAGTCTGTGATGGCTTCAGGGGTGTGATGACATTACCAAGAGTCATATTTTGGCAGGATTTATTGGGGGGGGCGGTGGAGGTGGGGTAAGCTAGCTGTTTAAAATTACACAATTCATGAAAATACTCCTGAATATACATCACTCATGCTGTACAGGGATCAAGAACTGCTTCTGGTATAGAAAATCAGGACCTGTGCCTTTCCTGAACCTTCTGCCTCTGTTCTGAAACTCCAGTGAAGGATCTGTCAGAAGAGCTGACAATGGTTTCTAGGGCTCTCATTTTCCTATCTTAAGACCTACTTTCCTCCAGAGGGGCTGGGATCCAGGTCTGAGAAACAAATTTACTGCATTTGAAATCTCCATTTAACACTCTAAATGTGACTTTGGAATTCACTACAAATCCAGTAACGTAGTCATTAGTTGCATGCAACTACTGCACCTGAAGTGTGCCTACTCACAAATCAAAATAGTAATTTGGATATACTGAGTTAAACACATCAGTAAAACAAATTTCACCTCTTTAATCTTTTCACTGTTGCTACTGAAAAATTTTAAATTATGTTTGGTTTGTGTTATCTTTCTACTGGCCAGCACTGCGTTAGATTATCAGAATGTGCCTCTGAGAATGGAGATAGCTTAGTGCAGGAAGGTTCAAGACTCTCTGTCTGAAGGAGGGGCTCTAAAAAGAATCCACAAATCCCAGGAAATATTTACCACATTGTGAGGTTCTGTCCATATTCACTTCACAATCATATCTCCTCTGAAAATTTGGGGACTCTGCTAAGAGCTCCAGAGGTTTCACCTCTGGGTTTGGGGCAGAATGGATATTGGAAAGAGTAAAAAGTAGGGAGTAAAATCTACTTGTATTTATTCCAGCCTCTCTCACCTACCAGCCGTGCCCTCAGGTATATCATTCCGTCCCCAGTAAGTTCCTTTCACTTTTTAACATGGAATGTTAAAGGCAATTGTGAGGCTTAAATAAAATACCAAAGGGAACAAAGCATCTTGTGACAGTAACTTACACACTTAATTCTCAGACTAATGCACAAGCTACTGTTGGTAGCCTCATGTTCATCGAAAACATCATAAAGGCGGATTCCCTTTCCACTGCCCACAGTCCCAGCACCCAGAACCCACAGGAAGTACCTTCTCCAGACAGGGTACTCAGCCCCACCAGCTCCGCAGAAGTAGGTGGGAACCAACACCCCCCCCCCCGCCCCCCCCCCCCCCCCCCCCCCCCCCCCCCCCCGCACATGCACAGAGGCTGGAGGAGGGGAGAATCTGCCAGGAGCTTCCTCGAACTTCCCCCTGGCTTTCGCCGCACACAAACCTACCCGACCTAGCAGAGCCCCACACTTCGCGAAGCCGTGTCCCCAGTGCTCTCACCCCCGGCGCGCAGCCTCTATTCCCCCACAGACCCAAGGAAGCCGAGATCGTGTCCTCTTCAGGCAGGGAAGGCCCGCGGAAAGAGATAGGGCTGGATGTGCACTTGCGCAGAATGAGCCCCCAAGCTGGATTCCCAGAGTGCTGCGCGGTAGGCCCGTGACGTTTAAAACTACATTTCCCAGGGGGCCTGGGTGGCGCAGTAGGTTAAGTATCCCACTTTGGCTCAGGTCGTGATCTCACCCTTCCTGCGGTCCAGTATGCCTCCCGCCACCCCCCCCCCCCCCCCCCCCCCCCCCGCCCCGCGGTCAGCACAGAGCCAGCTTCAAATCCTCTGTCTCCCTCCCCCTCTCTCTGCCTCTCCCCGGCTCACACACTCTCCCTCTCTCTCAAAAATAAATAAACATTAAAAAAAGATTACATTTCCCACAAAACTTGGAAACTGCAGGAAGTAATGTTAGAAGCCTTCCGCCCCCCCCCCCCCCCCCCGCAATTAGCGTCTTGGGACATGACAACTGGACTTGACCCTTGAAGACTTTTCCTAAGTCTCCAGATACGTGGATTAGACTTTAACTTTATGACATGGCAACATATTGCAAAGCATGGTTTTCAGTTGGATTCTAGTTGGAAAAAAACAACAGCTACAAGAGACTACAATTGGAGAAACATGAATATAGCCTAGATACTAGAAATATAAAGGAAAGGGGCGCCTGGGTGGCGCAGTCGGTTGAGCGTCCGACTTCAGCCAGGTCACGATCTCACGGTCGGTGAGTTCGAGCCCCGCATCAGGCTCTGGGCTGATGGCTCAGAGCCTGGAGCCTGTTTCGGATTCTGTGTCTCCCTCTCTCTCTGCCCCTCCCCCGTTCATGCTCTGTCTCTCTCTGTCCCAAAAATAAATAAACGTTGAAAAAAAAAAAATTAAAAAAAAAAAAAAAGAAATATAAAGGAAAATTACCATTACTTTGGTTAGTGTGATTATTTGTACAATGTAGGAAATTGTTCTTATTTTTAAAGATACATAAAGAAATGTGGAGTTTGAGCGGCAGAACAGATGTACATAGGGGAAGGAAAGATAAGAAGGGCGATGGGGTTCACTGTGGGAGACTTTTTTTTTTTTTTTTTAAGTTTTACTTATTTATTTTGAAACAGAGCAGGAGAGAGCATGACCCTGGGATCATGACCTGAGCGTAATCAATAGATGCTTAATCGACTGAGCCACCCAGGGGCCCTGAGACACTCTTGACTGTGGGGACTGGCGGGTGCTGGGAGTACTGGGAGGAGAGGTGGGCAGAGGATGGGCAGGATGGGTGATGAGTGTTGCGGAAGGCATCTGTTGGGGTGAGCACTGGGTGTTGTGTGTGGGTGGTGAATCACTATATTCTACTCCTGAAAGTATTGCACTAAATGTTCACTAACTGGAATTTAAATAGAAACTTGAAACATAAAAAAAAATTCAATTATTAAATCATATATTTATAATTTACTTTCTAAAATGCAGCAAAACAGAAAAGAAAATATGGCAAAGTTAAGAATTGTTAAATCTGTAATATGTGCATACGATGCTCATTTTACTATATCTAGAATGTTTGAATTTATTTTTAATACACAGTAAAAATGGGAGCAGGGACAATGAGTTGGTGGTGGGAGGAGGGTTAAAGAGAGCTTACTTCCCCTCCAGAAGTATACCTTTTTTTTTTTAAGTCTATTTATTTATTTTGAAAGAGAGAGAAAGCTCAAGTCAGGGAGGGGCAGAGAGGGAGGGAGAGAGAGAGAGAATCCCACACAGGCTCTGCACTGTCAGTATAGAGCCCTACATGGGCCTTGAACCTACCAAAAATGAGATTGTGACCTAGCCGAAATCAGATGCTTAACTGACTTGGCCACCCAGGTGCCCCCAGAAGTATATCTTTTAAAATAAAGTTTCAAGGGTATACACAAGTATCTCTTATGAATATTGCTGTGCAATAGAACAAATACCACAAAACGGGGCAAGCATTAACAAAAAAAGAAAGAGTCATATTTTGGCAGGATTTATCTGGGGGTTGGAGGTGGGTAAGCTAACTTTAAAATTACGCAATACATGAAAATATGTATAACCAACAGTAAGAAAATTAATTTTATCAATTTTGCATTTCCACGAGTAAACTTTCTTTCAAAATTAATGCATGCACACATCAGACTCTAACAAATTAGAGACCTAAGGACACAAAAACAAATTATTTGTAGACTTTTAAAGAGTATTTTTAGGTTTACAAAATAATTGAGAAGAAAGTAGAGTTCCCATATACCCCACACACAGTATCCTCTATTATTAACATCTTACATTAGTGTGGTACATTTTCTTTTTTTTTTTTTTTTATTATTATTTTTTTATTTTTTAATATATGAAATTTACTGTCAAATTGGTTTCCATACAACACCCAGTGCTCATCCCAAAAGGTGCCCTCCTCAATACCCATCACCCACCCTGCCCTCCCTCCCACCATGCCCTCCCTCCCACCCCCCATCAACCCTCAGTTTGTTCTCAGTTTTTAACAGTCTCTTATGCTTTGGCTCTCTCCCACTCTAGCCTCTTTTTTTTTTTTTTTTTTTTTTTTTTTCCTTCCCCTCCCCCATGGGTTTCTGTTATGTTTCTCAGGATCCACATAAGAGTGAAACCATATGGTATCTGTCTTTCTCTGTATGGCTTATTTCACTTAGCATCACACTCTCCAGTTCCATCCATGTTGCTACAAAAGGCCATATTTCATTTTTTCTCATTGCCACGTAGTATTCCATTGTGTATATAAAATTGTGGTACATTTTCTACAACTAATGAATGATATATTATTACTACCTAAAATCCATAGTTGACATTGGCAGTCAATCTTTGTGTTGTATGGTTCTTTTGCTACATGAATAATCTCATCTACTGTAATACCCATTATTACATTATCATAGAGAACAACAGTCTCACTACCCTAAAACATAAAGAACAGTTTCACTGGCCTGGAAAACCTGCTCTGTGTCTATTCAACCTCTCCCCTTTGGCTTTTTCCTCTTGAACTCCTGGCAGCCATTTTTCTTTTCATTATCTCAATAGTTTTGCCTTTTCCAGAATGTCATATAGTTAAAATATTTTAGACTGGCTTTTTTTCAGTTAGAATATGCATTTAGGCTTTCTCCCTTTTTGTGGCTTAACTCATTTATTTTTTAATGCTGAATAAAATTCCATTATATGGATGTGCATAGTTTGTTTATACACTCTCTTACTGAAAAGCATCTTGGTTGCTTTCAAGTGTTTGGAATCACAAAATAAAAGGGCTTGTGTGTGTGTGTGTGTGTGTGTGTGTGTGTAGGCTTTTGCATGGACATAACTTTTCAAAGCAATGAGGAAATAGCAAGGAAAACAATGCTGGATTGTGTAGCGGAGACTGTGTTTAAATTTACAGGAAACTGGTAAACTGTCTGCCAAAAGTGGATGTGTCATTTTGCATTCTCACTAGCAGTGAATGAGAGTTTCCCTTGCTCCATATCTTCACCAGCTTTAGGTGTTGTCACTGCACTGGTTTTGGCCATTCTCATAGGTGTGTAGTAGTATCTCATAATTTGCAATTCTGTAATACCAGGTGACACTGGGCTTTTCATATGCCTATTGCTATAAGTATATCTTATTTTGTGAGTTATCTGTTCAACTCCTTCATCCACTTTTTATTGGGTTGTTCATTGTCTTATTGTTGAATTTTAAGAGTTCTTATATATTTTAGATAAAATTCCTTCACCAGATATTTTCTTGCAAATATTTTCTCTCAGTCTGTAGCTTCTCTTCATTCTCTTGACATTCTTTTACACAGCAGAAATTTCAATTTTAATGAGGTTAAACTGACCAATTTGTTCATTAATGGATTGTGCCTTGATGTTACCTAAATATTGGTTGCCAAACTCAAGGTCACCTAGATTTTCTTTTATGTTTTAATCTAGAAGTTTTATAGTTTTGCATTTTATTTTTAGAATTCTGATCCATTTTGAGTTAATGTTTGAGTTAATGTGTAAGGTCTGTGTTATCTTTTTGCATATGGATGTCCAAATGTTCTATCACCATTGTTTTAAAGGACTGTCTTTTGTTTGTTGATTTGTCTTTGCTCCATGATCAAACATCAGTTGACAATATTTGTATGAGTCTATTTCTGGGCTCTGTATGCTGTTCCATTTAAATTTTTGGTTAATTCTGTCTCCAACACCACACTGATTTGATCATTGTAGCATTATAGTAGTTTTGGGCATTAAGTAGTGTCAGTCTTCTGACTGACTTCTTCAATACCGGTTTAACTTTTCTGGACAATTTGCATTTCCATATAAATTTTAGAATCAGTTGATGGTATGTACGAATAACTTCCTGTGATTTTGATTGCGATTGAGTGAATCTATTGATCAAGTTAGTTGGAAAAGACATGTTAAAATATTGAGAATTCTATTCATTAACATGGAATACCTCCATCTAGTTCTTCTTTGATTTATTTCATCTGAATGTTGTAGTTTTACTCATATAGATTATGTACATATTTTGTTAAATTTATTTCTAAGCATTTTAATGTTTTGGTGCTAAGGTAAATGGTATTGTGTTTTTCATTTCAAATACCAGTTGTCCATTGCTGGTTTATAGGAAGGCAATTGAGTTTTATATAATGACATTGTATCCTGCAATCTTCCTATATTCACTTTTTAGTTACATATGTTTCTTTCTGGTAAATTATTTGACATAGAAAATAATGTCATCTCTGAACAAAGATATTTTATTTCTTTCTTCCCAATCCGTATGCCTTTTATCTATGTATCTATCTATCATCTATCTATTTTGTTCTGCTGCATTAGCTAGGATTTCCAGTACCATGTTGAGTAGGAGCAATGAAAGGGTACATCTTTCTTCTGTTCTCTATCTTGGAAAAAATCATTTAGTTTGTCAGCATTTAAGTATGAAATTAGCTGCCCGTTTCTGCAGGTGTTCTTTATTAAGTTGAGGAAGTCCCCTCTGCACCTTGTTTCCAGAGAGATTTGTGTGTACGTGAATGGGTGCTGGATTTTGTCAAATGCATTTTATGTTTCTATTGATATGATTGTATGTTTTTCTTCTTCATTCTGTTGATATCATTGATTGCATTAACTGATTTTCAATGTTAAAACAGCCTTGCATACCAGGGATAAATCACACTTGGTTATGGTACATAATTGCTTTTATACATTTTTGGATTAAGTTTTTGCTAAATTTTGTTGAAGGGTTATACATTTACATTCATGTATTCTGTACTTTTTTCTGAATTGTAATATCTTTGTCTGGTTTTAGTTGGCTAATGCTGGCCTCGGAGAATGAGTTAGGAATCGTTTTCTCCACTCTGTTTTATGAAAGGGATTGTATAGAATTGATAACATTTTAACCTTAATTTTTGGGTAGAATTCACCAGTGAAACAATATTACCTGAAGTATTTTTTAGAAAGGTTATTAACTACTGATCAAAATATTTAATATATATATTGGCCTATTAAGATTGTATATTTATTTTGGGTGTGTTTTAATGAATGTGTTTTTTAATACGAAATTTATTGTCAAATTGGTTTCCATACAACACCCAGTGCTCATCCCAACAGGTGTCCTCCTCAATGCCCATCACCCACCCTCCTGTCCCTCCCACCCCCCCCATCAACCCTTAGTTTATTCTCAGTTTTTAAGAGTGTCTTATGGTTTGGCTCCCTGCCTCTCTTTTTTTTTTCCTTCCCCTCCCCCATGGCCTTCTGTTAAGTTTCTCAGGATCCACATAAGAGTGAAAACATATGGTATCTGTCTTTCTCTGTATGACTTATTTCACTTAGAATAACACTCTCTAGTTCCATCCAAGTTGCTACAAAAGGCCATATTTCATTCTTTCTCATTGCCACTTAGTATTCCATTGTGTATATACAATTCTTTACCCATTCATCAGTTGATGGACATTCATCAGTTTCTTTACCCATTCATCAGTTGATGGACATGTAGGCTCTTTCCATAATTTGGCTATTGTTGCTATTGTTGCAAGTTCTATACACATTGGGGTACAAGTGCCCCTATGCATCAGCACTCCTATATCCCTTGGGTAAATTCCTAGCAGTGCTATTGCTAGGTCATAAGGTAGATCTATTTTTAATTTTTTTAAAAACCTCCACACCATTTTCCAGGGCAGCTGCACCAGTTTGCAATCCCAACAACAGTGCAAGAGGGTTCCCGTTTCTCCACATCCACGCCAGCATCTATGGTCTCCTGATTTGTTCATTTTGGCCACTCTGACTGGTGTGAGGCAATATCTGAGTGTGGTTTTGATTTGTATTTCCCTGATGAGGAGCGACGTTGAGCATCTTTTCATGTGCCTGTTGGCTATCTGGGTGTCTTCTTTAGACAAGTGTCTATTCATGTTTTCTGCCCATTTCTTCACTGGATTATTTGTTTTTCAGGTGTGGAGTTTGGTGAGTTCTTTATAGATTTAGGATACTAGCCCTTTCTTCCATATGTCATTTCCAAATATCTTTCCCATTCTGTTGGTTGCCTTTTAGTTTTGTTGGTTGTTTCCTTTGCAGTGCAGAAGCTTTTTATCTTCATGAGGTCCCAATAGTTCATTTTTGCTTTTAATTCCCTTGCCTTTGGGGATGTGTCAAGTAAGAAATTGCTGTGGCTGAGGACAGAGAGATTTTTTTCCTGCTTTCTCCTCTAGGGTTTTGATGGTTTCCTGTCTCACATTCAGGTCCTTCATCCATTTTGAGTTTATTTTTGTGAATGGTGTAAGAAAGTGCTCTAGTCGCATTCTTCTGCATGTTACTGTCCAGTTCTCCCAGCACCATTTGTTAAAGAGACTGTCTTTTTTCCATTGGATATTCTTTCCTGCTATGTCAAAGATGAGTTGGCCATACTTTTGTGGGTCTAATTCTGGAGTCTCTATTCTATTCCATTGGCCTATGTGTCTGTTTTTGTGCCAATACCATGCTGTCTTGATGATTACAGCTTTGTAGTAGAGGCTAAAGTCTGGGATTGTGATGCCTCCTGCTTTGGTCTTCTTCTTCAAAATTACTTTGGCTATTCGGGGTCTTTTGTGGTTACATACAAATTTTAGGATTGCTTGTTCTAGCTTCGAGAAGAATGCTGGTGCAATTTTGATTGGGATTGCATCGAATGTGTAGGTAGCTTTGGGTAGTATTGACATTTTAACAATATTTGTTCTTCCAATCCATGAGCATGGAATGTTTTTCCATTTCTTTATACCTTCTTCAATTTCCTTCATAAGATTTCTATAGTTTTCAGCATACAGATCTTTTACATCTTTGGGTAGGTTTATTCCTAGGTATTTTATGCTTCTTGGTGCAATTGTGAATGGGATCGGTTTCTTTATTTATCTTTCTGTTGCTTCATTATTAGTTGTATAAGAATACAACTGATTTCTGTACATTAATTTTGTATCCTGTGACTTTGCTGAATTCATGTATCAGTTCTAGCAGACTTTTGGTGGAGTCTATTGGATTTTCCATGTATAATATCATGTCATCTGCAAACTGAAAGCTTGACTTCACCTTTGCCTATTTTGATGCCTTTGATTTCCTTTTGTTGTCTGATTGCTGATGCTAGAACTTCCAACACTATGTTAAACAACAGCAGTGAGAGTGGACATCCCTGTCATGTTCCTGATCTCAGGGAGAAAGCTCTCAGCTTTTCCCCATTGAGGATGATATTAGCTGTGGGCTTTTCATAAATGGCTTTTATGATGTTTAAGTATGTTCCTTCCATCCCAACTTTCTTGAGGGTTTTTGTTAAGAAAGGATGCTGAATTTTGTCAAATGCTTTTTTCTGCATTGATTGACAGGATCGTATGGTTCTTTTCTTTTCTTTTCTTTTCTTTTCTTTTCTTTTCCTAATGTGATGTATCACATTGATTGATTTGTGAATGTTGAAAGAGCCCTGCAACCCAGGAATGAATCCCACTTCATCATGGTGAATAATTCTTTTTATATGCTGTTGAATTCGATTTGCTAGTATCTTTTTGAGAATTTTTGCATCCATATTCATCAGGGATATTGGCCTGTAGTTCTCTTTTTTTGCTGGGTCTCTGTCTTGTTTGGGAATCAAAGTAATGCTGGCTTCATAAAATGAGTCTGGACGTTTTCCTTCCCTTTCTATTTTTTGGAACAGCTTGAGAAGGATAGGTATTATCTCTGCTTTAAATGTCTGGTAGAATTCCCCAGGGAAGCCACTTGGTCCTGGACTCTTATTTGTTGGGAGATTTTTGATAACTGGTTCAACTTCTTCACTGGTTATGGGTCTGTTTAAATTTTCTATTTCTTCCTGTTTGAGTTTTGGAAGTGTGTGGGTGTTTAGGAATTTGCCCATTTCTTCCAGGTTGTCCAGTTTGTTGGCATATAAGTTTTTATACTAGTCCCTGATAATTGCTTGTGTTTCTGAGGGATTGGTTGTAATAATTCCATTTTCATTCATGATTTTATCTATTTGGGTCCTCTTCTTTTTCTTTTTTGAGAAGCCTGGCTGGAGGTTTAGCAATTTTGTTGATTTTTTCACAAAACCAACTCTTGGTTTCATTGATCTGCTGTACTGTGTTTTTTTTTTTAAATATTCTATATTGTTTATTTCTGCTCTGATCTTTATTATTTCTCTTCTTCTGCTGGGTTTGGGGTGTCTTTGCTGTTCTGCTTCTATTTCCTTTAGGTGTGCTGTTAGATTTTGTATTCTTGTTTCTTGAGATAGGCCTGGATTGCAATATATTTTCCTCTCAAGACTGCCTTCACTGCACCCCAAAGCATTTGGATTGTTGTATTTTCATTTTCATTTGTTTCCATATATTTTTAAATATCTTCTCTAATTGCCTGGTTGACCCATTTATTCTTTAGTAGGGTGTTCTTTAACCTCCATGCTTTTGGAGGTTTTCCAGACTTTTTACTGTGGTTGATTTCAAGTTTCATAGCATTGTGGTCTGAAAGTGTGCATGGTATGATCTCAATTCTTGTATACTTATGAAGGGCTGTTTTGTGACCTAGTATGTGATCTATGTTGGAGAAGGTTCCATGTGTGCTCGAGAAGAAAGTATATTCTGTTGCTTTGGGATGCAGAGTTCTAAATATATCTGTCAAGTCCATCTGATCCAGAGTATCATTCACGGCCCTTGTTTCTTTATTGATCCTGTGTCTAGATGTTCTATCCATTGTTGTAAGTGGAGTATTAAAGTCCCCTGCAATTACCACATTCTTATCAGTAAGGTTCCTTATGTTTGTGATTAATTGTTTTATATGTTTGGGTGCTTTTGTATTTGGTGCATAGGCATTTATAATTGTTAGCTCTTCCGGATGGATAGACCCTGTAATTATTACATAATGCCCTTCTTCATCTCTTGTTACAGACTTTAATTGAAATTCTAGTTTGTCTGATGTAAGTATGGCTACTCCAGCTTTCTTTTGACTTCCAGTAGCATGATAGATAGTTCTCCATCCCCTCACTTTCAATCTGAAGGTGTCCTCAGGTCTAAAATGAGTCTCTTGTAGACAGAAAATAGATGGGTCTTTTTTTTTTTTTATCTATTCTGTTATCCTATGTCTTTTTGTTGGAGCCTTTAGTCCATTTACATTCAGTGTTATTATTGAAAGATATGGGTTTAGAGTCATTGTGATGTCTATAGGTTTCATGCTTGTAGTGGTGTCTCTGGTACTTTGTGGTCCTTGCAACATTTCACTCACAGAATCCCTTAGGATCTCTTGTAGGGCTGGTTTAGTGGTGATGAATTCCTTCAGTTTTTGTTTGTTTGGGAAGACCATTATCTCTCCTTCTATTCTGAATGACAGACTTGCTGGATAAAGGATTTTTGGCTGCATATTTTTCCTGTTCATCACACTGAAGATTTCCTGCCATTCCTTTCTGGCCTGCCAAGTTTCAGTAGATAGGTCTGCCACTACTCTTCTGTGTCTCGTTTGTAAGTTAGAGCCTGTTTATCCCTAGATGCTTTCAGAATTTTCTCTTTATCCTTGTATCTTGCCAGTTTCACTATGATATGTCGTGCAGAAGATCAATTCAAGTTACGTCTGAAGGGAGTTATCTGTGCTTCTTGGATTTCAATGTCTTTTTCCTTCCCCAGATGCGGGAAGTTCTCAGCTATGATTTGTTCAAGTCCACCTTCAGTCCCTTTCTCTCACTCCTCTTCTTCTGGAATTCCTATGATACGGATATTGTTCCATTTGATTGCATCACTTGGTTCTCTAATTCTCCCCTCATACTCCTGGATTTTTTAATCTCTTTTTCTAAATTTCCTCTTTTTCCATAATTTTATCTTCTAATTCACCTATTCTCTCCTCTGCCTCTTCAATCCGTGCGATGGCCACCTCCATTTTATTTTGCACCTCATTTATAGCATTTTTTAGCTCTTCATTAGTATTCTTAGTCCCTTGATCTCTGTAGCAATAGCAATAGATTCTCTGCTCTCCTCTATGCTTTTTTCAAGCCCAGAGATTAATTTTATTATTCTAAATTCTTGTTCGGATATATTGCTTAAATCGTTTTTGATCAATTCGTTAGCTGTCGCTACTTCCTGGAGTTTCTTTTGAGGAGAATTCTTCCGTTTCATCATTGTGGTAGTCCCTGCCGTGGCTGCAGACTGCAGGGCACTTCCCCTGTGCTGTCTGGAGAAACTTGTGTTGGTTGACGGGGCCACAGTCAGACTGGTGTGCACCTTATCTTCCCCTCTCCCAGGGGTGTGGAGTGATGTGGCCCCTGTCTGGGCTATTTGCACATTGCCAGGCTTGTGGTGCTGCTTTGATGGGATCTGGTGTATTAGCTGGCGGATCTGCAAGATGCACAGGGGTGGGAGGGGAAGGCTGAGCTCCCTTTGCCTTCCATGGTTCCCTGCAGGAGGGGCCCTGCAGAACCAGGAGGGAGGCTGACCTCTCAGAGAGATGGATCCACAGAAGCCACAGAAGCACAGCATTGGCATTTGCGCAGTGCAAGCAAGTTCGGTGATAGGAACTGGTTCCCTTTGGAAGTTTGGCTGGGAGATGGGAGAGGGAGATGGTGCTTCCCAGCACCTTTGTTTCCCTGCTGAGCTGAGTTCTGTCTTCCAGGGCTCAACAACTCTCCCTCCCAGCATCTTTTTGACCTCCCCACTCTCCCAGAGCAGAGCTGTTGACTTTTCACATTCCAAATGTTAAGTCCCACTGGCTGTCAGAACTCAGGCAGTCCAGCCCCTCTGCTTTTGCAAGGGGCTCTGCCTTGCCGTGGTGGGCTGCTCCTCCACCGCCCCAGCTCCCTCCCACCAGTCCATGTAGCACACACTGCCTCTCCGCCCTTCCTACCCTCTTCCATGGGCTTCTTGTCTACACTTGGCTCCAGAGAATCCATTCTGCTAGTCTTCTGGTGGTTTTCTGGGTTAGTTAGGCAGATGTGGATGGAATCTAAGTGATCAGCAGGACAAGGTGAGCTCAGAGTCCTCCTACACTGCCATCTTCCCAGGTCTCTTTCTTAATGAATGTGTTTTTTAAGAAATTGGTTCATTTTTTCTAGGTTATAAAATTTGTAGGTATAAAGTTGTATATCATATACAAAGTCTACATTGGTGTGGTTTTTATTTCAACATCAAATAATTCACTCCACTTTTTTCTTGCTTGAATGGTTTCTGAAGAGAAGTCCAAAGTACTTCTTGTTCTGTTTCTCTATATCTAAGGTTTTACACCCAACTCAACTACCACTGGCTTCTTTCAAGATGTTTTCTTTGCCTTTGATTTTCTGAAGTTGAATATGACATTCCAAGGTGTATATTTTCTGGTATTTTTCATAGTTGACGTTTTCTGAGCTTCTCAGATCTGTAGTTTTGTGTCTGTTAATTAGAGAATTCTCGGCCACTATTGCTTCAAATATTTCTAATGTTCTCTCTCCTTTCCTTCTAATACCCCATTATGTATATCTTAGACCTTTTTGTAATTATTTCACAGTTCTTGGATATTCTATCCCATTGTTTTTATTCTTTTATTTCTTTGCATTTAACTTTTGGAAGTTTCCATTGACATATCTTCAAATTTGCTGATTCTGTCTAGTCTGTTGAGTTCATCAATACATTCTTCATTTCTATTATAGTATTTTTGTTTTCTAACATTTTCTCTTGATTCTTTTTTAGAGTTCTCATGTCTCTGCTTACATTACCCATCTGTTCTTGCATGTTATCCATTTCTTCCATTAAATACATCAGCATATTTATCATAGTTATTTTAAACTCAAAGTCTGATAATTCCAAAATCTCTGCCAGTTCTGAGTCTAGTTCTAATGCTTACTTTGTTTCTTCAGACCATTTTGCCTTTTAGTGTGCATTGTAATTTTCTTTAACAGGTATATATATGTGTGTGTGTGTGTGTGTGTGTGTGTGTGTGTTTGAGATATATATATGTTTGAGATATATATATATATATATATATATATATATATATATATATATACATATATATTAATATTAGTTGAAAGGCACTGAAGTAGATTGGTCTTTAGTGTAAGCTTTTATGTTTTTCTGGCTAAAATTAGACTGTGTTTACTATTTGCTATAGCTGTGATGTTAGAGGCTAAAATTTCCTCTACTGTCCTTGTTTTTGTCTCCCATATTGTCTTTAGTTATCCATAGATCCTATAATAAGGTCTGAGGCTTTCAATTCTTTCAGCTATAATCCCCTGCTGTTATTCAGGAGTTCTACTGATGTGGTCTTAATGTATGGGAGGAGAGTAAGCAAGACTTGTGTGGTCCTATAATTAGGTTTTATTCTTTTCATGGGCCTAAATTATGCATTTTCCTTCCTCTTTGTCAAAATCTAAAGAGAGATGGACTTGGGAGTTTCCTTTGCCAGGTTTGTCAGGCTTTGGTAAAATTCTCTTATGTTAGGCTATGGTAGAATAATTTCCTTGAAGGAAGGCCTCGTTTAAGGAGAAGAAACCTCTGGATATATTTGAGAATGGTTGCTTTTATTTTCCCCTGTGAGAGGCACTACAGTTTTTTCTCTGATATTCATAGTGGAAAACTGGTAGGGATATTTCAAGAAAAATTATGGAAAGTGTAGGGCTTAAGAGTAGGCTCCTTCAGAGTTTTAAGCTCTAAGCTTAGTCTGCACAAAGACTCCAGAAATTCATCAATTATAGTTTAAATATACTGACCTAAGCTATGGGCTTCTGTTCCTGGTAAGTTGTAATTCTCTATAATTGCCTATTTGATTATTTAGTTTTCAGGATCACAGTTTGTCTTATGTTCTCAATTCTTTGATGAATCAAGAATTGTTGCATTTCAGTTTGTTCAGCTTTATTCTTATTGTGAGGATGCATGTGATGACTGTCAAGCTCTTTAAATGTCAGAAATAAGAAGTTTATTTTTGTTTATTGTGTTTTGCATTGCTTTCAAGCTGTATAAACAGATCATTTGAAGTTTAGTCAGACTTTACAGATGAAACTCTGCTTACTTTACAAGTGTTAATGTAATTCTTAGGGTATCTTTCATTAGCTTTCCATGTTGTTAAAAAGTAGTACAAAGTGTTCTATTATTTCTGATAATAGTAGTAATAGATAGCTCTGTGGTTGTTAGGAGGGGGAAATGATTAAATGCTTTGTCATTTTTTATGTTAGTGATAGTGCCTTTGAATTAGAATGATACTCTAGAACTATCAAATAGAAAAATATCCTTGTAGCAAAATAGCAAAAGTAAAAATAAGGAATTTGTCTTCAAATGTAAGTTAACACATGAAGTGAGGCTGAAATATTGGCTATTTGTTCTCCTTTAAGTACATTTTAAAAGTTATTTAAAAGGTAACTGGAAGAATCAAGGTAATGCTGGCCTCATAGAATGAGTTTGGAAGTTTTCCTTCCATTTATACTTTTTGGAACAGTTTGAGAATAGGTATCAACTCTTTTTAAAACATCTGGTAGAATTCTGCTGGGAAGCCATCTAGTCATCTTGTTTGTTGGGAAATTTTTTGTTGCAGACTATGAGTCTGGAGTTCTCTCTTGTCCAGCAAGAGAGTGAACACAGAATTGAATATAAGAGAGGCTAATGTCTAGAAGGAGACAAGAGCCCTCAACAGTGGTTTTGTCTCCATATTTATTGAGCTCTCAAGATCTTACACATGTGGTGAATGTGAAGAAAACAATCAGTAATCATTATCTTGTATGTGTGAGAAGCAAAGGGTCTGGGGAGCAAGTGGTGTTTGTGATCAAGGTATATTAGTGCCAGATGGAAAGTAATTTCCTGCAGGTGATATAACAAGTTACTCATGATCCCATTACAATATCTCGCTAGCTAACATCGGGCACTTTCACCTCATGGTGGTGGCTTTCCACCCTAAGCTTTTTTCTAACCCATTTATGTAAGTAGAACCTACTTCCCCGCAATTTTTGGTTACTGATTCAATTTCTTTGCTGGCTATGGAACTATTCAAATTTTCTGTTTCTTCCTCTGCCCATTTTGGTAGTTTGTGTGTTTCTAGGAATTTATCTATTTCTTCCAGATTGCCCAGTTTGTTGGTATATAACTTTTCATAATATACTCTTGTGATTTTTAAAAAAATCTTAAAAAATGTTTTTTTAATGTTTATTATTTTTGAGACAGAGAGACAGAAAGAGAGCAAGCAGGGAAGGGGCAGAGAGAGGGAGACACAGAATTGGAAGCAGGCTCCAGGCTCTGAGCGCTCAGCACAGAGCCTGACACAGGGCTCAAACTCAAAGACCGCGAGATCATGACCTGAGCTGAAGTCGACCTCCAGCCGACTGAGCCACCCAGGTGCCCCCAAAATCTTTTTTTAATGTTTATTTATTTTTGAGAGAGACAGAGTGCAAGCAGGGGAGGGGCAGAAAGAGAGATGGGTCCCAGAATCCAAAGCAGGCTCCAGGCTCTGAGGTATTAGTACAGAGCCAGACTCAGGACTTGAACTCCTGAGCCATGAGATCATGACCTGAACTGAAGTTGGACGCTTAACCAACTGAGCCACTCAGGCACCCCTCATAATATTCTCTTATACTTGTTAGTATTTCTGTAGTGTCGGTTGAGCTCTCTCATCTTCCATTTGTGATTTTATTTATTTGGATCCTTTCTCTTCTTTTTGATAAGTCTGGATAGAGGTTTATCAATTTTATTCCAAAGAATTAGCTCTTAGTTTCATTAAACTGTTCTACTGTTTTGGCTTTTTTTGTTTGTTTCTATATTGTTTATTTCTCCTCAAATCTTTATTATTTCCCTTCTTCTCTTTGACTTAGACTTTATTTGCTACTCCTTCTCTAGTTCCTTTTGGTGTAAGTTTACGTTGTGTATTTGAAAGCTTTCTTGTTTCTTGAAGTAGGTCTGTATGGCAATCACTCTCCTCTTGGGACTGCCTTTGCCTCATCCCAAAGGTTTTGGACTGTTGTGTTTTAATTTTCATTTGCTTTCTTGTATGTTTTTTAAATTTCTCCTTTAATTTCCTGGTGTATCCATTCATTCTTTAGTAGCATGTTCTTAAAACTCTATGTTTTTGTGGTCTTCCCAAATGTTTTCTTGTGGTTGACATCAAGTCTCATAGCATTGTAGTCTCAAAATATGCATGGTGTGGTCTCAATCTTTTGTACTTGTTGAGGGATGATTTGTGATCCAATATGTGATCTATTCTGGAGAATGTTCCATGTGCACTTGAGAAGAATGTGTATTCTACTGCTTTAAGATACAATGTTCTGAATATATCTGTTAAGTCCATCTGCCAGTGTGTCATTCAAAGCCATTGTTTCCTTATTTATTTTCTGCTTAGATGATCTGTCCATTGCTATAAGTGGGGTATTAAAATCCTTTGTATTTGTTATTAATTGATTTATACATTTGAGTGTTTCAAGCTGGCGGCATAAATATTGGCAATTGTTAGATCTTGATGGATAGACCCTTCAATTATGGTATAGTGCCCTTCTTCATCTTCTTGTTACAGTCTATGGGTTAAAATCTAGTTCGTCTGACATAACTATGGCTACTCAGGCTTTCTTTTGACAAGACGAAGACCCCACTAAAAAGGAGAATTATAGGCCAACATTCTTGATGAACCTGAATGCAAAAATTATCAACAAGATACTAGTAAATCAAGTCTAACAGTCCATTAAAACAATTATTTACCATGATCAAGTGCGATTTATACCTGGGCTGCAAATCAATCAATGCAATACACTAAATTAATAAAAGAATGAATAAGAACCATGTGATACTCTCAATAGATGCAGAAAAAGCTTTTGATGAAATACAGCATACATTCCTAATAAAAACCCTTTAAAAAGTATGTATAGATGGGACATACCTCCACATCATAAGGACCATATACAAAACAAAACAAAAACAAAAACAAAAACAAAACATAGCTAATATGACTCTCACTGGGGAAAAATACTGAGAGCCTTTCCTCTACAGTCAGGAACAAGACAGGGATGTCCACTCTCACCATTGTTATTTAACATAGTACTGGAAGTCTTAACCTCAGTAATCAGACAATAAAAAGAAGTTAAAATCATCCAAATCACCAAGGAATAAGTAGAACTTCCAAAATTTGCATGTTACATAATACTCTATGTAGAAAACCCAAAAGACTCCACAAAAAAAAAATTATGAGAAATAATATATGAATTCAGGAAAGTCACAGGGTATAAAATCAATATACAGAAATCAGTTGCATTTTTATACACCAATAATCAAGCAGCAGAAAAAGAAATCAAGGAATCGATCCCATTTACAATTTCACCAAAAACAGTAAGATACCTAGGAATAAACCCAACAAAAGAGGTAAAAGATCTGTACTCTGAAAACTATAGAACACTATGAAAAAATTGAAAAGGACACAAAGAGATGGAAAAATATTCCATGTTAATGGATTGGAAAAACAAACATTGTTAAAACGTCTATACTGCCCAAAGCAATCTATACATTTAATGCAATCTCCACACACACACACACACACACACTCACCATCATTTTTCACAGGGCTAGAACAAACAATCCTAAAATTTGTATGGACCCACAAAAGATCCCAAATAGCCAAATAAATGCTGAAAAAGAAAAGAAAAGCTGAAGAAACCATGATTCTGTATTTCAAGGTATATTACAAAGCTGTACTCATCAAGACGGTGTGGTACTGAGTAAAAGCAGACACATTAGATCGGTGGAACAAACCAGAATTCGACTCATAACTATATGGTCAACTAAATCTTGGCAAAGCAGAAAAGAATATACAATGAGTAAAAAACAGTCTTTTCAACAAATGGTTTTGGGAAAACTGGATAGCAACATGCAGAAGAATGACACTGGACCACTTTCTTACACCATACACAAAAATAAATTCAAAATGTATGAAAGATCTAAATATGAGACCTGAAACAATAAAAATTCTAGAAGAGAACACAGGCAGCATCCTCTTTGACCTTGGCCACAACAACTTCTCACTAGACATGTATCCAGAGGCAAGAGAAACAAAAGAAAAAATGAACTATTGGGACTTCATCAGCATAAAAAGCTTCTGCACAACTGTTAACTTCTGTAGTTAACAAAACTACAAAATGGGAGAAGATATTTTCAAATAACATATCTGATAGAGGGTTAGTTTCCAAAATCTATAAAGAATTTATAAAACTCAACAGCACAAAACCAAATAATCTAGTTTAAAAATGGGCAGAATACATGAATAGACACTTTACCAAAGAAGACATCCAGATGGCTAACAGACATATGAAAAGATGTTCAACATCATTCATCAGGAAAGTACAAATCCAACCCATGATGAGATACCACCTCACAACTGTCAGAGTGGTTAAAATTAACAATGCAGGAAACAACAGATGTTGGTGATGATGCGGAGAAAGGGGAACCCTCTTGCACTTTTGATGGGAATACAAACTGGTGCAGCCTCTTGAAGAACACTATGGAGGTTCCTCAAAAAAATTAAAAATAAAAGTACCTTATGATCCAGGACTGCCATACTAGGTATTTACCCAATGGATAAAAAAATACAGATCCAAAGGGGCACATGAACCTCAATTTTTATAGCAACATTATGAACAGCTAAACTATGCAAAGAGCCCATGTTCTTGACTAATGAATGGATAAAGAAGATGCGGTATATATAAAATAGAATACTACTTGGGAATCAAAAAGAATGAAATTCTACTGTTTGCAATGACATGAATGGAGCTAGAAGGTATTATGCTAAGTGAAATAAGTCAATCAGAGAAAGAAAATACCATATGATTTCACTCATTAGTAGAATTTAAGAATCAAAACAGATGAACATATGGGAAGGAAAAAAAGAGGGTGGGGGACAAACCATAATAGACTCAACTATAGAGAACAAACTGAGGGTTGATGGAGGGAGGTGGATGGGGGAGGAGCTAAATGGGTGATGGATATTAAGGATGGCATTTGTTATGATGAGCGCTGGGTTTATATGTAAGTGATGAACCAGTAAATTCTACTTCTTAAACCAATATTACATTGTATGTTAACTAACTAGACTTTAAATAAAATTTGGAATAAAACAAAACAAAACAAAAATGGAATTACAAGAGACTAGAGTACAAAGAAATTTCCCCTACTTGTCTCAGAATCACATCTTGTATATTCTTTCCATATGATCAATTTGTAATTGGAAAGCTTCTTTTTCATGTTTTTTAAAATTTAAACATTTAATAATGTTTGGATGTATACACATGAAATTGAGAGAACTGGATCTAAGCCATGTTGCAGTTTATATCATCAATAAAAGTTTTAAGCATGAAGGAAAATAAACTTAAAAATGATGAAATCCTGACTTGTAAATAGAGATATTTCTACTATACGTTAGATAATCAACTTTTACTGACATTTTTAATTAAAATACATGCTTTAAAACAATAGAAAATTACAGGAAAGAATATCCAATAGAAAAGGACAGTCTCTTCAACAAATGGTGTTGGAAAAACTGGTCTCTACTTGCAAAAGAATGAAACTGGACCACTTTCTACACCATATACAAAATAAAGGGTTAATGTACAAAATATATAAAGAACTTATACAAGTCAACAATCAGAAACTAAATAATTGAATTAAAAATGGGTCGAAGAGGGGCACCTGGGTGGTTCAGTCAGTTAAGCGTCCGACTTCAGGTCAGGTCATGATCTCGCAATTTGTGGGTTCCACCCTCATGTCGGGCTCTGTGCTGACAGCTCAGAGCCTGGAGCCTGCTCCAGATTCTGTGTCTCCCTCTCTCTGCCCCTCCCCTGCTCATACTGTGTCTATCTTCCTCTTTCTCAAAAATAAATAAAACATTTTAAAAAATGGATGGAAGAAATGAACAGACATTTCTCCAAAAAAGACATTCAGATAACCAACACACACATGAAAAGATGCTGAACATCACTCATTATCAGGGCAATGCAAATGAAAACTGGAATGACATTATCACCTCATACCTGTTAGAATGGCTAAAATAAAAAACACAAGAAACAGCCAAGTGTTGGTGAGAATGTGGAGAAAAAGGAAGCCTTGTGCACAGTTGGTGGGAATGCAAACTGGTGCAGCCACTGTGGAAAACAATATAGAGGTTCCTTAAAAAATTAGATATAGAATTACCCTATGATCTAGTAATTGCCCTACTTGATATTTACCCCTAAAATACAAAAACACTAATTCAAAGGGATACATACACTCCTATTTTTATAGCAGCATTATTTATAATACCCAAATTATGGAAGCAGACCTAGTGTCCATTGATAGGTGAATGGATAAAGGAGTGATGTACATATACAGTGGAATATTATTCAGTCATAAAAAGAATGTAATCTTGCCATTTGGAATGACATGGATGGAGCTAGAGAGAATAATGTGATGCTAAGCAAATTAATTCAGTCAGAGAAAGACAAATACCATATGATTTCACTTACATGTGGAATTTAAGAAACAAAACAAGCACACAAAGGAAATAGAAGAGAGAGAGAGATACAAAGAAACAGACTCATAACTATAGAGAACAAAATGATGGTTACCAGATGAAAGGTGAGTGGGGGTTGGGTGCAATAGGTGATGGGAATTAATCCAGAGTGCACTTGTCATGATGAACACTAGGGGATGGATGTTATTGTTGAATCACCTGAAACTAAAATAGCACTGTATGATAGCTATACTGGAATTTTTTTTTTTTAAGTAGGCTCCACACCTAGCAAGGAGCCCAACAAGGGACTTGAATTCACAAACCTGAGATTAAGACCTGAGCTGAGATCAAGAGTCATATTTTCAACCAACTGAGCAACCCAGGTGCCCCAGGAATTAAAAAAATAAATAAAATCAAACTATAGTAAATTAAGGTGAATTATAAAACTTGTATTTGTCTAGTCAATAGTGTGTGATTAATTATCCATCTGAAACATTTGTTTTTGTTCTGGGGAGTGTTGCTTATCCTCTCTGCTTCCATAAACCAGAACTTCCTCTGTCAGGAGGTAAAATGAGCAATTATTTATTTATTTATTCATAACATTTTTAGATCTAATTTTTTTGAAAACCTTGCTGGTCTGAATTGTATGGTTTCTTTTATTTTAATTTTTAATTTTAATGCCAGTATAGTTAACATGCAGTGTTATATTAGTTTCAGGTGTATAATATAATGATTCAATAATTCTATACATTACTTAGTGCTCATTATGATAAATGTACTCTTTAATCCCCATTCCCTATTTCATACCCCAATCTTCCCTCCTCTCCCCACTTTTCCTCTGGTAGGCATCAATTAGTTTTCTATAGTTAAGAGTCTGTTTCTTTGTTGGTCTTTCTCTCTCTTTCCTTTGTGTGTTTGTTTTGTTTCTTAAATTCCACATATAAGTGAAATCATATGGTAATTGTCTTTCTCTGACAAATTTCACTTAGCCTTATATTCTGTAGCTCCTTCTGTTATTATAACTGGCAAGATTTTATTCTTTTTTATAGACGAATAATATTCCATTGTGTGTATATACCATATTTTCTTTATCCATTTACCTATCGATGGACACTTGGGATGCTTCCATAACTTGGCTATTGCAAATAATGCTGCTATAAATATATGGATGCATGTATTCCTTTGAATTAGTGTTCTTGTATTCTTTGGGTAAATATCCAGTAGTGTGACTTATGGATAGTAAGGTAGTTCTATTATTAACTTTTTGAGGAAACTCCACACTGTTTTACACAGTTGCTTTACTAGTTTGCATTCTCACCAACAGTGCCAAGGTTTCCTTTTTTCTCCAAATACCACTGCTTATTGTTTCTTATGTTTTTTTTTTATTTTAGTCATTCTGACAGATGTGAGGTGATCTGTCATTCTAGTTTTGATTTGCATTTCCTTGATAGTAAGTGATGTTGGCCATCTTTTCATGTGAATGTTGGCATCTGGATATCTTTTTGGGGAAATGTTTGTTCATTTCTTCTGCCCAATTTGAATTGGATTATTTGGTTTTTGGGTGTTGAATTTTATAAGTCCTTTATATATTTTATACACTAACACTTTTCAGATATGTCATTGCAAATATCTTCTCCCATTCCATCAGTTGTCTTTTAGTTTTATGATTGCTTCCTTCACTGTGCAAAAACGTTTTATTTTGATATAGTCCCAATAGTTCGTTTTTGCTTTTATTTCCCTTACCTCAGGAGACATATCTAGAAAAATGTTGCTCTGATTGATGTCAGAGACATTACTGCCTGAGCTTTCTTCTAGAATTTTTATGGTTTAGGTCTTTAATCCATTTTGAGTTTATTTTTGTATATGGTATAAGAGAGTGGTCCCGTTTCATTCCTCTGTATATACCTGTGCAGTTTTCCAACACCATTTTTGAAATGTCTCTTTCTTCTCATGTATTTTTCTTCTCCTTTGTTGAAGATTAATTGACCATATAATTGTAGGGTTATTTCTGGGTTTTCTATTCAGTTCCATTGATCTATGTGTCTAATTTTGTGCCAGTACCATACTCTTTTGATTACTATAGCTTTGTAATATAACTTGAAGTCTGGAATTGTGATATCTCTATTTTTGTATTTCTTTTTCAAGATTAATTTGGCTATTCAGGGTCTTTTGTGGTTCCATACAAATGTTTGATTGTTCGTTCTAGTTCTGTGAAATATGCTGTTGGTGTTTTGATAGGGATTGCCTTAAATGTGTAGATTGCTTTGGATAGTATAGACATTTTAACAATATCTGTTCTTTGTATCCATGGAATGTATTTCCATTTCTTTGTGTTATCTTGAATTTCTTTCATCAATGTTTTAAAAATTTCAGAGTACAAGTCTTTCTGGTTAAGTTGATTACAAGATAATTTATTGTTTTTAGTGCAATTGGAAGTGGGACTGTTTTCTTAATTTCTTTCTGCTGTTTCATTATTAATGTATAGAAATGCAACATTTTTCTTTACATTAATTTTGTATCCTGTGATTATACTGAATTCATTCATCAGTTCTAGTTAATTTTTGGTGAAGTCTTTAGGTTTTCTGTATGTGGTATGATGTCATTGGCAAATAGTGAAAGTTTTACTACTTCCTTACCAATTTGAATGCTTTTTGTTTCTTTTTGTTGTCTGATTGCTCTGGCTAGGACTTCTAGTAGCATGCTGAATAAAAATGGTAAAGGTGGACATCCTTGTTTTGTTCCTGAACTTAGGGGGAAAGCTCTCAGTTTTTTCTCATTGAATATGATGTTTTCTGTGGGTTTGACATGTAAGACCTTTATTATGTTGCGTTAAGACCTTTATTATGTTGCGTTATGTTCCCTCTAGACATGCTTTGTTGAGAGCTTTTATCATGAATGGATGTTGTACTTTGTCAAATGCTTTTCCTGCATCTATTGAAGTGATTGTATGGTTTTTATCCTTTCTATTTTTAGTGTGACATATTGCATTTATAGTTTTGCAAAGATGAATCCCCTTGCATCTTGGGGAAAAATCCCACTTGATTGTGGTGAATGATTTTTTTTAATGTATTGTTGAATTCTGTTTTTAATTTTTTTGAGGACTTTGTGCTCTTATTTTCATCATAGATATTGGCTTGTAGTTCTTTTGTTGTTGTTGTTGTAGCTTTACCAGGTTTTGCTACCAGGTTGATACTGTTCTAATAGAATGGATTTGGAAGTTTTCCTTTGTCTTTTATTTTTTTTGGAATAATTTGAGAAGAATTAATTCTTCAAATGTTTGGTAAAATTCACCTGTGTAGATGTCTGTTCCTGGACTTTTGTTTGTTGGGAGTTTTTTGATTAGTGATGCAATTTTATTGCTAGTAGTCTGTTCAAATTTTCTCTTTCTTCCTGCCCAGTTTTTGTAGTTTATGTATTTCTAGGAATATATCTATTTCTTCTAGGTTGTTTAATTTATTGGAATATAATTTTTCATAATATTTTCTTTCAATTGTTTGGATTTTTGGTTGTTATTTCTCTTCTTTCATTTGTGGGTTCTCTCTCTCTCTTTCTCTCTCTCTGATGAGCCTGGTTAGGGATTTACTAATTTTGTTCATCTTTTCAAAGAACCAGCTCCTGTTTTTGTTGATCTGTTCTGTTGTTTGCTAGATTGTTTTGTTTATTTGTTTGTTTCTGTATCACTTGGTTCTTCTCTAATCTTTATTTTTTCCTTCCTTCTGCTGGGTTTGGGTTTTGTTTATAGCTCTTTTTTCTAGCTCCTTTAGGTGTAAGGGTAGATGGTTTATTTGAGACTTTTCTTGCTTCTTGAGGTAGTTGCCATAAACTTCCCTCTTAGGACCGCTTTTGCTGCATCCTAAAGTTTTTGGATCATTGTGTTTTCATATTCATTTGTTTCCACATAGTTTTTTATTTCTTCTTTGATTTCTTAGTTGACCTTTTATTCTTGAGCAGCATATTATTTAACCTCCATATTTTTGTGTTCTTCCATATTTTTCCTTGTGGTTGATTTTTAGTTTCATAGTATTGTGGTCAGAAATTTGCATGTTATGACTTCAATCTTTTTAAATTTGAATTTGCTTAGTGGCCAAATATGTGATGTATTCTCGAAAATGTCCATGTATACTTGAAAAAAATGTGTATTTTGCTCTTTTGCAATGGAATGTTTTGAATATGTTTGTGAAGTCCAACTGGTTGAGTGTGTCATTCAAAAGAACTGTGAACTCGTTGATTATCCGTTTAGATGATCAGTTAATTGATGTAAATGGGGTGGTAAAGTCTACTACTATTATTGTATTTCTATCACTCAGTTCCTTTATGTTTGTTATTAATTGCTTTATGTAGTTGGATACTCCTATGTCAGTTGCATAAATGTTTTTGATTAATATATCTTCTTATTGGATTGTCCCCTTTATTATTACATAGTGTCCTTCTTTGTCTCTTTTATAACCTTCATTCTAAAGTCTATTTTGTCTATATAAGTATGCCACCTGGGCTTTCTTTTGGCAATCATTTGCATAATAAGTATTTCTCCATTTTGTCACTCTCAATCTGCAGGAGTCTTTTGGTCTGAAATGGGTCTTGTAGGCAGCACATATATGGTATTTTTTTTCATTCACTCTGTCACCCTATGTGTTTTTTTGTTTGCTTGAGGTAACCTCTAGGCCCAATATTGGGTTTGAAATAGCCCTGAGTTCAAGGTTTGCATGCTTTACTGACTGAGCCAGTTATGCATCCTATACCCTGTGGCTTTTGATTGGAACATTTAGTACATTTTCATTCAAAGTATTGATAGATATTTGTTTATTGCCTTTTTTTAAACTTGTTTTGTCATCACTTTTGTAGTTTTTCTCCAATCCTTTTTCTCTTACTGTCTTCCATCGTTGGCTGGCTTTCTTTAGTGTTATACTTCTATTCCTTTCTGTTTATACTTTGCACATCTTCTACTGTTTTTTTATTTGTGGTTACCATTAACTTTGTATGTCACATTTTCTGCGTAGCAGTCTATATTTAAACTTTGAATCCATTTTTTACTCCTGTCTCCCCGACATTTTAGGAATATGGCATCATATTTTCAACCCTTGACTGATTTTTATAAAATTATTTTTACTGCTTTTGTTTTATAATTTTCATACTCTGACTTATGATCTTTCCATTTTACTCAAAGATCCCCTTTAATATTTCTTGTAGGGCTAGTTCAGTGGTTGTGAACTCCTTTAACTTTGTTTGAGGAAATCTTTATGTTTCTTTGTAATCTGAATGATAGCCTTGCTGGATAGAATAATCTTGGATACATATTTTTCCTTTTCAGCACTTTGAATATAACATGCCACTTTTGTCCTGCAAAGTTTCTGCTGAAAAATCCACTCCTAGCCTTATGTGGTTTCCCTTGTATATAGTTGTTTTCTATTCTGTTGCTACTTTTACATTATTTTCTTTGTCACTACTGTTTTAGTGCACTTGTGATGAGCACCAGGTGTTGTATGGAAGTATTGAATCACAATATTGTACACCTGAAACTAATATCACACTGTATGGGAACTAACTGGAATTCATATAAAACTAAAAAAAAAAAAACACAGAAGGAGTTAAGATGGTGGAAAATATGGGATCCCTGGGTTTTTCTTGTACATCAAACACAACTGTATTGAGGTCAGATTACTTGGAACACCCAGGAAATAGATCTTCAGAGTGGCAGAAGGATCTACATAGTTGGAGGGAGACAAATTGAAAGATGATAGGTCTATAAATGTGAATTGGGGGAGGAAAATGGCAGAGGTGCAGAGGGAAGGGAACACTTTCTGTTGAGAGACAAAAGGGAGAGAGAGGGGGCATTAAGAAAGTGCAGCATTGAGTTAGCATAAGAGGAAAACCTCTCTGGACCACAGACTGGGGAGCGAGAAGTACTGAGTGTCCCAGTTCTTTTTTGCAAACATTTGGAGCTCCAGCTCAGGTTTTGGAAGTGCATGACTTTCTCCAGATGGGAGCTGTTGTGCATGCCACTGGAGTGGAGGGAGCTGGCCCTGGAGTGCATAGCATGGTGTAGCAATCTCTGAGGCACATTGGGAGAGAACTGTCCCTTTCCCTGGAGTACATATGGAAGAGGGTTTATTGACTCCCCAAGGGCAAAAACCCCACATATGGGGAAAAAAAAAACAAGAAAAAGAGATTCTGGACAAGATCAGACTCTTAACTATTGAGAACAATATAATGGTTATTAGATGGCTGATGGGTGGTGGGAAATGGTGAAATAGGTGATGGGTATTAAGTAGTGCACTTGCATGATGAGCACTGTGTGATGAATGGAACTGTTGAATCATTATATTGTACACCTGAAACTAATATGACACTGTATGTTAACTATACTGGAATAAAAATAAAATAAAATAAAATAATAACATATGGTTAAATAAAAGAAATGCCATATGGTCCAATAATTTTATTACTGGATATTTACCCAAAGAAAATGGAAACACTAATTCAAAAAAGTTATATCCATTCCTCTGTCTATTGTGGCATTATTTACAATAACCAATATATAAAAGCAACCTGTGTCCATTGATAGATGAATGGATAAAGATGTGAATTGAGTTGAATATCTTGAATTGAATATTACTCAGATGCAAGATGAGTGAGATCTTGCCATTTGTGAAAACATGCATGGCCCTAGAAAATACTATGTTAAGTGAAATAAATCAGAGAAATACAAATACCAGATGATTTCACTTATTTGTGGAATCTAAAAAGCAAAGCAAAGCAAACAAACAAACAAACTGACTCTTAAATACAGAGGATAGACTTGTTGCCAGAGGAAAGGTGGATGTGGGAATGGGTTAATAGATACAGAGGATTAAGGGATACAAACTTCCCGTTATAAAATAAATAGTAAATCACAGAGATGGAGAGTACAGCATAGGGAATATAGTCAATACCATTGATATAGCATTGTGTGATAACTACACTTAGGTTGGTGAGCATTGATTAATGTATAGAATTATGGGTCAATATGTTGTATACCTGCAACTAATAATGTCAATTAAAAAAGTAAATACAAAGTTGTACTAACTGGTAGGAACTGTCTGATCCTCAACTCACCCCTATTTCATGAGTTTCTAGCTGTGAAGATATTTTTCTAGCAGGTACTCAGTAACTCCTGAAGTGTCTGTGTAAACTCATTAGTCTATGTTTCTGTTTAAAAATGGCTAATAGAGTTTCGTTAAATTTTTGTAATAAAGAAAAAATAGGTTAAATTATGTTGTAAATGGGGTTCTTAAATGATTAATTATATGTATTATAAAAATGTAAAATTAGAATTCATATGTTACATGTTTTAACTGTAAACATTTACGAAGTGTTTTTAAAAAATTCCTGTTATGTCCCCAATTTTTAGTTTATAAGTGATATCTTGTTGGTTAGCAATTTAAAAATCTATTTTAGTGGCTTGGATCCCCATCTGTAGTAACACCTTATAAGCCCCACAAAAGTCCAAGATCCTGCTTTGATTTGACTCACAAAATTTCTCAAAACAGGTAGACTCAGAACACTAAATTTCTCTGACAAAGATAAAAATGCTGTCTTTAACAAACTAAAGAATTCTCTTGGTAGAAAAGTTGTAACTTCTGCAAAGTTGATCCATTCAGTTTCAATAATAGGCCACATTAGAAAGACTTTGGCTCCACCTACTCCTGATAGGTTAGCTAGATTTGATTTTCAACCCCCAGTTTTAAAGGCTGAAAAAGATCACAGTGCCTTTTTGTAAAAAGGAAGTATTCCATACTTCCAAGGTATGGAATAGGAATCTGGCAAGCAGTATTTCATCTAGTTGATGAAGTGTTCAGTGGCAAGGAAACAAGTGTTTTTTAACTGTCATCCAGGAGACATCTGTTGAGTTGTATCAATGGCTAGAGATAGAGGACAGGTGAGAAGGAAGGATATCACAAAGTTTTAAAATCTGTGGTTGTTGCTCACCCTTCTGTACTACCAGGAAAACAGACCCATTTCCTTCTGGCCCATGGTGGTAACTACAGATAAAATACTCCCTAGTGATTTAGGAGAGTTTCGTTACTCAGAGATGAAATGAGATGCACTCTTAAAATGAGTGGGAAAAGGGCAGTTAGAGGGAGATTATGGCAAAATGCCAATTAGGAAATAGAAGGTTGGTTCATCTGGCTAGCAGGTAAGGGAGCCATGCAAGTTTTGCTGGATGACAATAACTAGAAATCACTCAATCACCAATGATCAACACTATGCACTAAGCCATCATGTCCACCACCAACCTGGCTAATGACATGAGCAAAAAGAACATGTAAAGACTGATCAGGACTTTTTGAAGTGGGTCTTCAACTCCATAATGAAACAATAGGATACTGACATTCTGTGGATAACAACAGGGAAAGATGAAATTACATTATGGCCACCATAAAACCCTGATTTGAACTTATAATGGAAAACACGAGAACCTGGATAATGAGATAGTCTACCGGGATCACAGTGTTTTGTGATTTGTTCAATTGATAGGATAATTTTCTTTTTTGCTCCATAGGAGTGCCAACAATAGCAATCCATCTTTGCCCCCCCCTGCCATTTTGTTCTCCCCTCTGGTTCATAGGTGGTGGCACTTTAGATAACTACCCTGTGGACATAACCACCATGCCCCTCATTTTATAAAAACTGTAGATTAAGGTCCAGATAGCTGTGGAGAATAGGTGGAGAACAGGCTCAGAGAACAGCTGTGTAGTGCCCTGGCCATCTGTCCACCCACCTGATTGTCCCTGTCAGTAAGTTACCCTGAATAAAACTGTAAATAATATGGAGTGACTTTCTTCATTTTTTTGGTATTAAAGTGCCTTCTCAGGCTGGAGGCTGATTCTCCTTCAGCTTCTAACAATTGTCAGGATACTGAAAATGAAGACCATACCAGGGGAAATTCCATTGTCCATGAATGAAATCCTAAGCTGGGCAGCCATCACCATGTCAGGGAGACTTGGCTAAGCATTCCAGACTAGTGAATGAGTACAAGAACATGCCAAAAATGCCCAAGAGATTATTAGTTATTTTATCCAAAATGGTAAGGGAAAGATAGTAGAAAATGAAATTATGACTAAGGAGAAAATTGCAATAGCCCAGAGAAACATAGATTTTAGAGTGGGATGTGTATAACCTGTATGTTACTCTAATATGGACATTATGTCCCAAAGAATTCAATGGAAGGATGGCACATGGGATAGCAAAGATGCATGGACATAGACTGCCACACACTGAAGTGAAAACTATTGTATCTTGGAAGAGTTGGAACCCTGAGACATGGGATCCCTGGGGTGATGATTCCTCTGATGAGGACACTATTATAGAGGAGGAAAATTATTTTCAGGCATGCTTTTTTATTTAAGTGGAGACCTGGGCCACTCATGAGCCTGGGGATAACTGAGTAGAAATTCCCACTAGTGCAGAAAATGACTGTAAGTTGGGTTAGTGAAGCTAACAAGCTACTTTAAGCAAAAGAACTGAGAAAGGATGTCTACTTGAGTGTTATGACTGTGGGATACTTCTGGGGTAAATGGCACTTTGTTAAATGGATTTGAGATGTCAAAAATGGCCTGAGTCACTGTTCAATCTGCCTTTCAACAAAGATTATATGTCACAGGCATCAGTGCAAAACTTAGGTGCTTATCTAATTTGACTTATTAGATAAATGCTTGCATTAAGATAATAGGGTATAATGAAAGGGATGCTTCCTCCCTTCCGTTATAATACAGTTTTATGAAAGACGTACAAGAAATATACATGGACAGGGAAGGAAACGTGCCATTTACACTCAGCGGTGTATGCAATACCATTGTGTTGTAAGAGGACGCTGGCCTGGTTAGGTATTTAAGGCTTCCCTATGTTATATCAGGGTCAAGGACTTGCATTTGTATAGTGACTTTAGGATGAGGAGTCCATGAAGAGGCTTCTTCCGTCTTGAAAACGGGGGCCAGTGGCTGCTCACTCAGAGTCATTCTCTGGAAGTCTTGCTTCACTAGAAGATATCCTGGGGGTATCCACCATGCCATGGTATGGCTTCACTAACCGAGTGGGGATCCACAGACGTCCAGAATCTGTAAGAACATAAGCATATCCTCCACCCCAGGTGAGAAGTTTAGTGGGCCCAGTCCATGTGGGTTCCCTTCAGGAGTTTTGTATAGCACCATAGGGTGAGAGGGTTTATCTTATTTTGAACAGTGTCACTCAGCTGTAGTTAGTCCTTGGGATTAAGATTTAAAACATTTAAGAGAAATCATAGCATGATCAAGAAGGAGCTGAGGTTGTAATGCAAACAGCCAGGGGTGTCTCCACCCATGCCTTTTTAATATGTTTTTGAGCATATTATGTGCTCATTTACAATTGTTTGGCTTTGTGGATTATAAGGAATGGGTTATTCCAAACAAGGCTTATGTAAAACAACTCAAAAAGGGCGTGTTGTCATTTTACCCTTTTTGTTTTACACTTTTTGTTAAAATTATATTTATTTACTTATTACCATTAATAAAAATGTATTTTCATTTTGTATGTTTTTCTTACATATCTCTTACTTTTTTATATACGAAGTTATTTATTTCCATTAGCTTTAATTATATTTAGCAGAATTTTAGAAACCTTAGTCTCCAGTGAAAACTAAGTAGTAACTAATTGTGAATTGCTTGTTACATCAGAAATTTTTTAGGTGGTAGACTAAGAATCCATTAAGAATAAAGCATGGTTTTTAATGGATTTAAATAGTCTTAGTTTTTATTTTTGTTTTTTTTTCTTTGCTAAGAAGTCAAAAGCATAAACCTATGTTTAGTAAGCAATGCTTCAGCATTCCATTTGATTTGGAAGAGGCCTAAATGTCTGATGAACATAATTCAAGTTATCATCTAAGCTAATTGTTCAAGTTTTACGTTACCAAAGACCCTGAAAGCTATTTTAACAATTACCCGTGAAAACTATGAGGCAAATTTAACCATTATTTTAATTTATCCTTTTGTTAACAAATTGGAACAGAGATAACATGAGCTTATTTGACCTTTAGTAAACCTTAGTAGAATAGAGTTTTATAATTTAAAAGACAGGTCTATCTTAATAGTATTTTATCTGTGTCCCCTTAAAAGTTTACCATTGTCAATTTTTTCCCATGGAGACGGTAAGGAAATCTGAAGTCCAAGTGGGTGTTTTTTTTGCTTTTTGACAATGTGAGGAGGAGGATCTGATGCTACCTGAGGCATTGAAGAGCCAGGTATGCAGTTTGAACCGCAGGTGGTGCAGAAACTGGAGAAGGGGGTAGGGAAGGCAGAAAAGGTGAGGTGCCCCCAAGAGGCCTGAAGGCAGATAAAGGTGCAGAGGACAGAGAAAAGAGTTCAAGTGGTCCTAAAGCTTGTCAGCTCAGATAGATGAGCGGATACCAATTTTTGTTTTGTACTGTATTATTTTGTTTTCCACTAGTGGGATTAGGCAGTCCATGTGAGGCCAGAGAAGACAGGGAAGTTTCCTGAAACAAAAGGAGTCTTGGCAGTTACTTGGGAATATACCTTAAAATCTCTATCCTGAGGTAGACTAGCCAGAGACAATCGGCTCTAATCATCAGAGTTATAATTCCAGGAAATGAATGAGGGAGAAGCCCCAATATATAGTTAGAGTAACCGGAGTGTATAGGGAGAAACAGTGAGAAAGTTAGAATCCCCTATATTAGGGATGGCTTGTGTAAAAAATGTCACAACATGATATGCCCCGATTCGAGAGACCCCCCCCCCCAAAAAAACAATCCACCAGAGTCCAGAGTCAAAGCCAAGCGGCAAGGGTCATTTATTGCAGGTTCGAACCTGGTCCTCCGTGCACTTGTTGCCGGTGACGCTAAGAGGCCCCGAGCGAGGATCTTAAAGCTTCTTTTGTAGACAGGCACAAACAAGTTAGGGATTTTTTTTGCAGTTACAAAGCTGTTACTGGTTGACATTTAAATTTGAACACTCAGCAGAACTTGATTGGTTCCCGCCTTTAGGTCAGACCACAACTGGGCACGCCCTGGCTGGTTCCGGGAACGGCGGGGGGGGGGGGGGTGCGGGGGGGGGGGAGGTCTTTTCTTTGCAGTTGTGAGTACACCTGGTAATTTTTCTCTTAGTCTCTCATTCCCCCCTCTCTTTGGTGCCTTAAGAGCCAATCTTGGATCTTATGTGTCTGACTCAAATGTTTCGGTAATGACGGGTTGGTATTGGGTCCTAAGGACCATCAGTTGGGTCGTGTTAACTTGGTCTTTGATAAAGGCAACTAGTTTATTAATAATATAAGGCCCGAAGGTGAGGAGGAGAAGGAGGAGTATAAGGGGCCCAGCTAGAGCAGAAAGCAGGGTGGCTAGCCATGGGGACTGATTGAAACAAGACTCAAACCAGCCTTGTTGTTCTCATTCACGCTTCCGTTTGGCCAGGCCTTCTCTAACTTTAGCCATGGACTCTCGGACTACTCCGGTGTGGTCAGCATAAAAACAACATTCTTCTCTTAAGGCTGCACATAAACCTCCCTGTTGGAGGAAGACTAGATCTAGCCCCCTTCGGTTCTGTAGGACCACTTCAGAAAGGGAGGTCAGAGATTTTTTGAGGTGCGAGATTGAGTCCTCAAGTCTGGCTATATCCTCATCAATGGCTTCCCTTAGGCTATTGAACCCCCGGTGCTGGATGGCTAGTGATGAGATCCCTGTTCCTGCCCCTATGGCACCGAGGCCAAATAAGGTGGCCAAGGTTATGACCATAAAGGGTTCCCGTTTTGTTCTTATTGACTCTCTTGCTTCCGTCCCTTCTGTCCACAGATCATATACAACATTTTCTCGGTGGTAAATAACTTTTGGAAATACTAATACCATGATACAATATTCGGTTGATGAATTAAAAACATTTCTGCTAACATGGGGTGAGCCCTGTCTTAGAACAAATCCACCAATTGTCAGGAGCTGGAATTATCCATTTAGATTCATCTATAGAGTAATTAGTCGGGGCACAGAGCTGGATATGGCTAGAGGGGACCTTTCCTATACAAGTCCCATTGCCAGTGACCGCTTGCAGTGTGAGGCCGGGGCCCTTTCGATTACACTTGCAAGCTGCTGGCGACTCTTCTCCTGACTGTGAAAAAGGGGCAGCTAGACCTATGGCTTCGTAGAAGGGGGGTTTTATATCATAACATAGCCAGCAGGCCCTTGTTGCCTCAGGGTCTGATCGGTTTAAGGCCTCATACGCTACTGTTAGCAATTTCCACAGAGAGTCTATGCCTTCTGGGTTCTGATTTTCTTGGACAGCTTGTGCTTTTACTCCTGGGATAAGGACGGGGGTCCTGCTGGAGGGAGTAGTGGGGATCTGCCTGGGGATAGGCTCGTCTCTTTTTTTTTCTTTTTTCTAATACCTGATTTGGCCCCACCAGTTGTACAAGAGGGGAGACTTTTAATTTTATTTGAATGGCAGTCCCAAAGAGGGGATATAGATATAAGTAGAGTCCCCAAGTGAGTCCTGAGACCCACCGCCTGTCCTTTTTCCCCTCCTCTGTAAATCTTACACGAATAAGGTTACAGTTTTCATCATACCTGGTGCGGGTACATGGTTGGACATAGGACATTTCAATAAATTGAGGTTTTACTTCCCACTTCCCTTCCCCATCATTGGAGGTGACGCAACTCCAGGCTGCGCAATAAAGGGTTTCAAACCCTCCACATGTGCACCTCATCGCTCCCGTCCTAAATCCCGGACATGCATAAAATCCATTTCTACTTATTGATACCCTCCTTTGCAGTTGCCTCCATTTACCTCCTTCCATTTCTTCTAATGGACTAATTTTTTCTAAATTAAAATATAAATCTGGCCACCAAGTATTTAATGGGGCAGTTCCTAGGGTTTTGTTGTAGACTTCATGAGTCTCTAAATTAGTAATTTCCCATGTCAAATTATAGGGGTTGTGGGGGTTTGGATTTACAGACAGAATTTGCAGAACAATCAAGAGGAGGGCAAGTACCATAGTTACGGCTCAGTCCGTTGGCGGTGTAGGGTCAATTTTAAAGGATTGTCCTTAGTCCAATCAACAGTCCAGGCTGTCTTTGAAGGTCTGATGAGGTCTGAGAACAGGTCCCTGGTTTGGCGTGGGCGAAATGGATCTAGGTGGCGATTCCATCTACTTTGATGGCAGTAAGCATTGTCAGGGTGACCTGGAAGGGTCCTTTCCACCTGGGCTCCAGAGTTCCCTGCCGATGACATTTGATGAGGACCCAATCCCCTGGCCGGAATTGATGTGGAATAGGTGGGGGTCCAGTCTCATAGAGTTCCTTTATTTTGGACCATACATCTTCATGGACCCTCTGCAAGGCTTGTAGGGAGAACAAGAATTCAAGACTATTATCGTTCTCAGCTTTGACAAGGTTATCTTTTAGGTTAGGGATGATGGGGGGGTGGTCTACCATGTATTATTTCATAGGGTGTGAGTCCCAGTTTGTATGGGGAATTACGCACCCTGAACAGAGCATAGGGGAGAAGGACCACCCAACTAGCACCAGTCTCCATGGTCAATTTGGTTAGGGTCTCCTTTAATGTTCTGTTCATTCTCTCTACCTGTCCTGAGCTTTGGGGTCGGTATGCACAATGTAATTTCCAATCAGCCCCAAGTATGGAAGCCAGTCCCTGACTTACCTTAGAGACGAATGCAGGTTCATTGTCTGACCCTATCATTACTGGAAAACCATACCTGGGCAGGAGTTCTTCCAGGATCTTTTTGGTTACAATCTGTGCCGTTTCCTTCTTGGTTGGAAAGGCTTCAGTCCATCCTGAAAAGTTATCTACAAAAACTAGCAAATACTTATATCCATATTTTCCTGGTTTTACCTCAGTGAAATCTACTTCCCAATAGGTCCCCGGTCTGCTCCCTCTTTGTCTTACCCCTGTTGTCTGAGGATTGTTACTCGCATTGTTGAGTTGGCACACTGTACATTTAGTGACTACTTGATCGACCTTATCAGAGAAATTTCTGATTTTTAGTCCAGTCTGTCTCAGTAAGTCCAACATTCGCTGGGAACCTAAGTGGGTGCTGCAATGGATCCACTCTAGAACTTTCCATCCTAGTTTATCTGGGAGTATAATGCTGCTTTTTGAGTCTCTCCACCAGCCATCTTTGATTCGGGTCATAGGAAGTTTACTCATCCATTGAATGTAGCTTTCTGAATACTCAGGGCTGGGGGGCAATTCCCAGGGTCCAGGGTCTGGCAGCTGTAGGGTCAGCAATTGCACTGGGGGCTGAGCTATGTTTTTTTGCAGTCTGATCGGCCAAATTGTTGCCCCGGGAAACTGGGTCGGTTGTCTTCTGGTGTCCTGGGCAATGCACAATTGCTAGCTTTTTGGGTTCCCATAAGGCTACTAGCAGGGCTAGAATCTCTTATTTTTGATGTCTTTCCCTTCAGCTGTGAGGAGCCCCCGTTCTCTGTATATCGCCCCATGTACATAAGCGGTGGTGAAGGCATATCAGCTATCAGTGTACACGGTTAGCTTGAGGTCTCTTCCTAACTTTAGGGCCTGGGTTAAGGCTATTAACTCAGCCTTCTGGGCCAAGGTTCCGGGGGGTAGACCTTCTGCCCACACCACCTCGGTCTCTGGAGTCATGGCTGCCCCCACATACCTTTGTCCTTGGTGAACGAAGCTGCTTCCGTCGGTAAACCAGATGGCGTCTGCGTCCGATAATGGCTGATCCTGCAAGTCCTCCCGGACCCCATAAACTTGAGCCAGTATGCCGGCACAGTCATGAAGTGGGATTCCCATGTCTGGGTCTGGCAGCAGTGATGCTGGGTTCAGGGCCATTGGGGGGGTGAAGATGACCCTGAGGGGGTTCAACAGCAGTCTCTGGTAATGAGTGAGTCGGGCATTGCTCAGCCATCGGTCAGGAGGCTGCTTGAGGATGCCCTCGATGGCATGCAGGGTGGTGACTTGTAGCTCTTGGCCCATGGTCAGCTTATCAGCGTCCTTTACCATTAGGGCAGTGGCTGCAATCATCCGGAGACAGGGTGGCCATCTGGCGGCCACTGGATCTAGCTTTTTAGATAGGTTACTGGCCTGCGCCAAGGGCCTAAATGCTGGGTTAGCACCGCCTTAGCTATGCCTCGGTTTTCATCTACATATAGGTGGAAGGGTTTGGAGACATCGGGAAGTCCCAAGGCAGGTGCTGATAGCAGAGCAGTTTTAATTTGTTGGAAGGCCTGTTCGGCTTCTTCCGTCCAACTAAAGGGCTGTTGATCTTTTGTTGCCTGGTATAAAGGTTTTGCCAATTCAGCAAACCCTGGTATCCATAGTCTGCAGAACCCAGCCGACCCTAGGAATTCCCTCACCTGTCTGCGTCTGGGAATATGCGTCTGGTGTCTGCGGTCTGGGAATATGAAGGACAGTCTCCTTCTGGGCATCCGTTAGCCAGCGTTGCCCCCCTGTCAGTAAGTAGGCCAGGTAAGTTACCTCTGGCAGATCTGAGCCTTCTTTGCTGAGGCATGGTAGCCTACGGTTCCCAGAGTTCGCAGACCTTCGGTTCCCTGGGTGCAGGCTTCGGGTGTCTCGGCAGCTATTAAGAGATCATCAACATACTGTAGGAGAGTTATATTAGGGTGTTGTCTGTACTCACTTAAATCTTCGTGTAGAGCCTCGTCGAACAGGGTCGGAGAGTTCTTGAATCCTTGTGGCAGTCTGGTCCAAGTGAGCTGGCCATTTATGCCCCTGTCTGGATCTGTCCACTCGAATGCAAATAGCTCTTGACTTTTAGGCGCTAGTGGTAGGCTGAAAAAAGCATCTTTTAGATCCAGAACAGTATACCATTGTTTTTCTGGGCTGAGGGCGCTCAGGAGAGTATAGGGGTTAGGAACGGTTGGATGTATGTCCACCACCCGCTTATTGACTTCTCTCAGGTCCTGCACTGGTCTGTTTTCCCCACTGTTGGGTTTGCACACAGGCAGCAGGGGGGTATTCCATGCTGAGTGGTAGGTGCGTAGGACCCCAAAGTCAAGGAGGCGGCGGATATGCGGTGTGATGCCATTTTTGGCTTCTGTGGGCATAGGGTATTGGCGTACGCGGAGGGGTCCGTCCCGGGCTTGACCTCTATACATAGGGCTGGGAGATGTTTTGCTAGCCCCATACGACCCGTTTCTGCCCACGCGTCTGGGAAGCATTGAAGCCAGGGCTTGATGCCCTGATCCAGAGGAGTGGGTTCCTGATGGAGTCTATATTCATCTTCTAGTTGAACAGTGAGTACAGATATGGGTTGGTTGTGGAAGTCAGTCACTGTGGGTCCTCCTGGTTAGAAATGAATTTGGGCCCCCATTTTGGTAAGCAAATCCCTCCCCACCAGGGGGCAGGGGCTGTCGGGAATGACCAGGAAAGAGTGGGTTACCTTCCCAGTTCCTAAGTCCACAGTCCTCTGAGTTGTCCAGGGGTACTTCTTTATTCCGGTGGCCCCTTGTACCCAGGATGATTTTTCAGATACTTTTCATGGGGCTTGACCAGAACTGAGTGCTGTGCCCTGGTATCAACTAGGAACTGGACCGGGGTCCCCTCCACTTGCAATGTTACCCTAGGTTCGGGGAGGGGATCCAAACCCCATCCTCCCTATTCTGTATCTTGGGTAAACAATATGGGGGCTATTTTAGGCTGCCATTGTCCTTGGCTGGGGCGGGGTTGTTTCTTCTTGGGGCATTCTCGTATCCAATGGCCTTTTTCTTTACAATAAACGCATTGATCTTTAAGTGCCGCCTGGGAGGGCGTGTTGTTTGAGTGCCTTCTGGGGGTGGCTGGTCTTTCTGGACTATAGCGGCCAGGACTTTAGTCATTTTCTCTGTGGCCTTGATCTGTCTCTCTTCTGGGGTGTCCCTGTTGTTGTAGACCCGTTGTGCTATTCGGAGCAGATCCTGGATCTGTTTACCTTCTAAATCCTCTAGCCTTTGAAGTTTTTTTCCTAATGTCAGGAGATGCTTGATTTACAAAGGACATAGCGACAGCAGCCTGGTTCTCAGGGACTTCTGGATCCATGGGGGTAAACTGCCTAAAGGCTTCCATTAATCTCTCTAAGTAAGCAGCTGGACTCTCTGCCTTTCCCTGTGCGACCGAATATACCTTAGCCAAATTGATGGGCTTGCGAGCTGCAGCCCGGAGACCCGCCATCAGAGTCTGACAATAAATGAGTAACCTTCCCCTACCTTCTGCCGTGTTGCAGTCCCATTCGTCCTGTGGAGGTCTGGTTAGGGGGAAAGCCGCATTAATGAGGTCAGGGTTAGATGTAGGCCGACCGTCATCTCCAGGAACCAGCTTTCTTGCTTCTAATTGGATCCTCTCTCGCTCCTCTGTAGTGAACAGGATGCGGAGGAGCTGCTGACAGTCGTCCCAGGTGGTCTGGTGGGTGAACATGACACTGTCTAAAAGAGCTATTAGGTCTTTAGGGTTATCATAGAATCGAGGTTTCTGTGTTTTCCAGTTGTAAAGGTCACTGGTGGAAAAGGGCCAATACTGGAGTCGGGGGTTGCCTGTTTCATCAGGGGGTCCTATTTCCCGCAGGGGTAGGGCCACAGTGGAGTCAGGGAGGCGAGGGTTTGGCTCACGCTGGGTGCGCCCGCGGGTTTGGCCAGCTGGTCCCTTGAGGTTGGTTTCGTTTTCAATGGGTCCCGTGTGGCTGCCGCTTCCCGTCCTCCCGGTTCCCCTGGGGGGGGCAACTAGCGGGGCGACTGGTGGGGCGGCTGCTGCGGGCAGAGCCTGGGGTACGAGGGGAGGGGGATGATAGGGTGGAGGGTCTAGGGGTAGTAGGTCCTGACTATCGGGCAATATGGGATACAAGGGCGTGGCTGGTGTCCTTGATTTTAGGGGATCTGCAGGCCACATGGCAAGGACCTTACAAGTTCCTGAGGATAGGAAGGGGGCCAACCAAGGGGGTGGATTTTCCACTAAATTCCGCCATACAAGAATGTAGGGAATCTGATCCGGGTGTCCCTTGCGACCCGGTAGAAATATCTTTGATTTCACCTTAGCAATTATAGGGAGGCAGAAAGTTCCTTCGGTTGGCCATCCAACGCCGAAGTTTGGCCATTCGGAGCGGCAGAGGGTTATTAATTTTCCCCACCGGATATCTAAACTCAAATTCTGTCCTCTTGTTCTAACATCCCTGAAGTTAGCAATGAGGAGAGAAAGAGGAGTGCTTTGAGATTGGCCCATCTGTATCCTGGAGGTGGAGGAAAGGATTAAAAGGAGAAACAGTAAAGTTATGAGGATTTCTGGCTGGGCCAGGCCAGGTCACCTGTGAAAGAGGAGTTTTAACTCTTAAAGGTTATAGAACAGAGAACACAACACTTAGATCGCTAGCGCGTTTCGGGTGTCTGCCACCTGAACAGAAAAATTCCGAAGGTGCCCCAGATGGGTGCCAGTGGACGTCTCCTACTGGATCCGACTGACTGCCCTATAGCGCGCCCGCTAGGGCTGTGTCAGTCACCGATACAGATCCCGTGCGGGAGAGCCAGAAACGAACAGAAATGGACAGAGCTGGCTCACTTACCAATCGGTCTCAGGGACGACCCGTTGACTTGGGGTCTGGTGGGTTTTGGGGATCCCGGACGAGCCCCCAAATGATATGCCCCAATTCGAGAGACCCCCCGAAAACAAACCACCAGAGTCCAGAGTCAAAGCCAAGCGGCAAGGGTCGTTTATTGCAGGTTAGAACCCGGTCCTCCGCGCACTTGTTGCCGGTGACGCTAAGAGGCCCCGAGCGAGGATCTTACAGCTTCTTTTATAGACAGGCACAAACAAGTTAGGGATTTTTTGCGGTTACAGAGCTGTTATTGGTTGACATTTAAATTTGAGCACTCAGCAGAACTTGATTGGTTCCCGCCTTTTTTTCAAACCACTCAAGCAGAACTTGATTGGTTCCCGCCTTTAGGTCAGACCACAACTGGGCACGCCCTGGCTGCTTCCGGGAATGGCGGGGGGGGGGGGTCTTTTCTTTGCAGTTTTGAGTACACCTGGTAATTTTTCTCTTAGTCTCTCAATACGTTTTTCGTTGGGGGTAGAAGAAAGTAATTTTGTGCTACATCAGACAGGTTGTTTGAAGAGAAATGGCTTGGGACAAAATCTGAAGGCAAAGGAAAGTTGTAGAAGGGTCATGAAGGCAAATCCTTGGAAAGGAATTTTATGTGTGGTAAGGAAGGACTAAGGTTGCCATGGATGGATTTTAAAACTACACTGGGAGAAGATTAAAATTCTGCTTTTCTCTCTTTTGGAAAGACAAAATTTTCTTGGATTGTTGATCTGCTCTTGATAAGAAAATGGAAACATAGTGTTTTTTTTTTTGTTTTGTTTTCCCCTTCTTTCCTCTTTGGTCTCCCAGGAAAACCAGAGCTTTAGCTTTCATGATTATCAAGTCTTTGATTACTTCAAGTTAAAACTTCTCAATGGTAAAGGAGCTAGGTTTTGCTAACAAGTATATGATGCTACATATTTGCCTCTGGAATCTCTAATTGCCATCTTGGTTAAATAAGTAATTTAAAGTGTAAGATTTGTAATGCTCTGTAATCCTATTTGGAATGCGCTCTCTCAGTTTCTAAGGTTTGAACAAACTTCCCCAAGATTTCCATTGTAAATGAAGTCTGTTTGAGCAATTAGGCCTTTTTATGTGGTATGCTAAGTTAGTTGGAGAAGCATTGCCAAATAATGGTAAACCTTAGCTTGGGTAAATGCTGTCACTGCTCAAAGATACATGGAATTCCTAAAGTTTAATTTGTGCTGCTGTAAGGTCCTTCCTCGATATTCTGATTATCAAAGTGTTATGTGCCACAGAAATAACCGAATTCCCTTGTCAATTGCATCATAATGAATGAACTCTCATCAGGTCGTTAACAATGTCCATTTCTGAGATTTTACGATTTATAATTGTTCTTATTCTCTCACAAGACATATTTCAGCTTCTGGGAGATATACAAGACAAGGACTTCTAGGGCAAAGCCAGGCATTTGAAATCTTTCAGATTAATACTAAAATGGGTAAGAATTTCGAGAACTAAAAAAGCTGCATTCAAACGGAGCAAGGATTAGGAACATGGGACTAAATGAATTGAGGAAGATTATCGTTTAGTGTCTCTTGTTGGAAATATTGCTGGTTCTCTGATGTTTGCTCTTCCAGATTAAGGAAACGTTCTCTTCAGATATCTATTATATACAGAGATGTCATCAAATATTCACTTGTAAACTGAGGCATTGAACTTCTCTCTCTACCTAAACCATCTGAAATTCAAACACTCGCATTGAGTATTCTTTTCTTTCTTGGCTATTACGGTGATTTGCATAAGTGCAATAAGAATCTTCTCCTTGTAACAGGGCACCATTGGAAATACTGCTAGTTTACTAAGGCTTTGCTGGAAGGTCCTATTTGAGAGACATGCATAGACTCGGAAATGACCCTACAGCTTTAAGGAACTGAGGTTGACTTTATGAAACGTGGAGCCAATGAAGCCCCTTGGAAATTTTGGCTGGATACCTTGCTTAGAGTTCCCAGCAGCCTCACCAGGTGAGTAAAGAGAATGTCACTTCCTGGCTGGTGCAGGAAACTCAGGATATCTTGGGGACCTCGTGAAAAGGAATTCATCCAATTCCACAGGTATTGCAGGCCTGTCTGACAGGAAGTACTCGGCTTGGCTTCTGGCCTTGAGAGGCTCCAAATGTTCAGTCTGGAGATTCTTTATAAAGGGTTCCAGGAAAGCAAACTTTAAAAGATCCTTATGATCAATGACTATTCGTGCTGAGCTTATGTAAATACGTAGGCCAAATTTGGCAAGACTGGACTTGTTTTACAAATGAATGTCTTGATTTGGCTATCTCTGGAAATGAGGGATTTAGAAAAAAATATTGCACATTTATGGGTGTTAAATCCGAGTTGTCTTCAAATGTTTGCTTAAACTAGACCACTTGAGGTAAACTTGAGAGATCCTGTCACAATAGCACAGGTTATTCTGTAGGGATAGTAATTCGACCCCATGTGTATATTATTGAAACAACTGGAAAATGGGATGGATTCCCCCAAAAACTGTAGGCAAGGACTTTTCTCTCTGTAGACCTATCAATCGATAAAGACAATAGTGCTTTATTATTTACTTGAGGCTGGGTTAATTCACAAATCTCTAACTATGCAGGCCATGTCCTCCCAAAACCTGATCTGACAGTTACCAGAAACCCACCCCATATAAACCCCAAAGACCTGGTCTTTTCCAAGCAAGGAAAGTCTCATGCAACAGGGGACTTAACTCCAAAATAAAAGAACCCCTACTGGGTCATGGTATGTACTCCCACTGCAGTAAGCTAGAGGGGCGTTCTTCATGGGCTCCTGTATGGAAATAAAACCTGTTCCCCGTTTACAGGAAGTCAGTGAGCAAACTCATGTGCTTTCTTATTCCCGGGAACCTGTGCAAGACCTCAAACCTCTCTTATGATGGTTGTACCTTTCTTTTTCACTTTCCTTTCCCAGTTTATGTGAACAGTTCCTTCTTATGATGGGCCATTCAGATGATCACCACAGACATTTGAATTCCAAACTGGAAAGACCATTGTGATTCTTGCTGTCGGTTGCCACTCCCATCTGAGGAAGCTTCAAGCCTGCCATCTAAAAACCTCACTGGCAGACACTGAGTTTGTAATTTGCTCTAACAAAATGCTGCGTATACATTACAGATTACTGCAAAAATATTCCTGGATTTCTAACTGACGTGAACACTGAAATTGGTGCTTTAAACAATCCCTCTCTTTCCTTTAGTGATTGGCTAAACTCCTGGACTAGAGGATTTTTGTCAACCACCCAAGGACTTTTCTTGGGGCTTCTCTCTTGTTATTCTAATTATGTTTTGCTGCTTTCTCCCATGCCTCTCTGCCTGGTGCCAAGACTCCATCACTACAATCACATCAAGCCAACAGATGAGCCTTGCTACTCAAGAAGGTGCACCTTGGATTCAGCTGCCACCACCTTTTGTATCTCCTCTATATGTTCTCCAACAGACCAATATTGACCAAATTAGGTAGGGACAACTCTATGCCCCTAGTCAGCAGAAAGAAGATACAAAAGATGAAACCTTCCATCTTCATCAACCTTAAAGACGTAAGGGTTGACCTTGTTCAGGGGGGATATGATGAGGGAGCATGAGGCAGGCTGAGGGGTAAAGCCCAAGCTATCCCCCCAAACCCACCCCAGGTGGGATCTGTTATTCCTTGGACACTCTTGACTACCCCAGATCAAAGAAAAGGGGCTTCAGCCCTCGCCATGGTGATGTGGGAAACTAAGGCAAATGAAACATTAAATTCCCTTACTGCCTGTAGCCCATCGACAAGTCCCTGGAATGGGCAGAGTGACCTCCCTCTAGCTGCTTAGCTGCCTTGATGATGACACTTTGCTAGGGGCAAAAGAGAACCTTAGCTTAACATTATCCCAACCTCAAGGACCATGTAAGTCAACTTCTTGTATTGCAACTGACCCAAGATATATGCTGGCAATCATACTCCAAGCTGATGCCCCCCCCCACCCAATATACCTCTAATGGATCTCATGACTGAGGTTTTAGTAAACGGTAATAAACTGTGTGTCCCTAGCAACAGCTAGCCCCTCATGGTCTTGAAAACCTTGCTTCCAACATTCCTTAGTGACTTACTACATCCCTGACCCCCTGCCAACCTGATGGTATATAATGATGAGTTCCCCATCAGGACCCCAGTGCAGCTCTTCCTGCACATGGGTCCTGTCCCCATGATTTAATAAAACCACCTTTTGTGCACCAAAGATGTCTTCAAGAAATCTTTCTTGGTCATCGGCTCTGGACCACCCCCACCATCACCCCCAAACTTCATCAGGTCGACAGCAGAACTCCACCCCTGGCTGCTACAGATGCCTTCATTCTGAAGAGCAGACAGTTCCCCCATTTGCAGTATGGGACTTTCTATGCAGGACTTGCTATGTGCAGGAATCAGCCCATTCAAAATGTAGTGCACCAGAGCCACATTCCAATTACCTGAGGGTAAGCCACAAGCCAGTATCTGCTACCTATGAGTCATTACTGGCTTCAAAGGACAGGGGGGGAAAGCCAATGCCAGAAACTTTCCGTCTCTTTCTGAAGGAACAGTGCAGGAGGTTTCCCTTGGTCCTAGCCCACACATTGTTCATTCTGAGGCAACCACCTTGCCACGAGATTGTGCTAGTCACTTCATTTTTTTCTCTATCTCATTGTCTTCTGTTAAACAACTTTGTATCTTCTCGTATCCTTCTCCATCCTGTTTCTCTTTTGCAACAAAGTTCTCCCTGTTGTCCATTCAGGGACAGTGTCTCAGAGCCATTTTTTCCTACTTTTAATGTGGGTGTCGGACCATATTCTTGTCACTCCGGGCTACTTTGGGCCAAAAGTCCCTCAAAAATTGCCTTTCAGTACTATGTTGACAAATGTAAGCCCTGGGCATTTCAAAGTGCCCACCCAGCAGGAATGCCCATGTGTAGTCAGGGTCACCGATATTGGGATGGAGCTATCCTCCGTCTTGTGGTATAAGAGGACCATGGAGCTAGACATTTCGTTCTCAGCTTGATAGCATTCTCTGCTGAAACGAAAAACTTTGGCCCTGCGCATAGCCATTCCAATTCCCTGGCTGTATTGATAAGGATGTCTTGGGTCCCAAGCAAGGGCAATGAGTCTGTCCTCCACATAGTGAGTGTCCAGCCCTTCCTAATGAGCACTGATTCTGGTCTGTGTTAACCAAGAGCAATCAGTTTCTGATATCTCAAAGGAAAGATTGCCTTCCTGTCAGTACTTGGTGTTTGGCTGGCTGATACAAGCAATGATGGTTAGCCAACTTTTTTCCCTCCCTGGCTTTAAAGATGCTTTCAGCCTGAAGAGCAGTTGCTTCACCCAGGTGCAGTATTCTTGAGGACCTGCTTAGCACAGAAAGAGAACATTCAGGAACCACTGCACCACAGCCCAGGTCCAAACACTTGGGCATTAGCCTGGAGCACAAACCTGCTACCTTTTGAACCACTGCTGCCTCTACCCTCTGATACAATGGGAAGGGAAAAGAGTGAACACCAGAAGCTTTGGCTCTCTTTGTGAAGTAAGAATACAGGCATCTTGCCTTTGGGCTCCCCCTGTAGACGATGGAGGTTTCCCTTTGCCCCAGCCCATATGTGTTTCTTTATGTGTTTGTTATTCCTGAGACCATCAGCTTTCCAGGGGATTGTACTAGTCATTTCACCCTCAGATTTATCCCCTTTTCATCTCTCAGAAGGAACATTGTCCCTCGGTGTATCTATTTCCATCCTTTTTCTCTTTCTTTAATGTTTATTTGTGCCTCATATCACTATGGAGGGCAGGCTGATGTTGGGGCTCCAGGCAACGGAGTCCAGAGGTTTCTGGAGATAAGGCCCCTGCCTTTTTCTTGTAAATTACTAAAATACTTGTAAATGGATGGCGGCTCTGCCAGTTTAACCCCTTGTTTTCTGTCCTTTCCTTTGTCCTTGGGTAGCCCGGAGTGCTGGAGGAATGGCACACATAAGGCTCCGAGAGGTGTTATTTGCAAACTAGGACTTGGTTTGCAGGCTGGGTGGAGCAGTGAGGCTGTCAATCACACAGTGAGCTCCCAGGGACTAGTGGTGAGTTCTCTGCTTCTGTGCTAACCAAGCGTAATGCCTAACAACCCAAGGAAAGATTGCCCTACTGTGAGAGAGCATTTAGTGCTTGGCTTATGATGCTGAAGAGAACATAATCCATGCATACGAGGTATGTTCCAGGATGTAGTCAATGCAGAAAGTGGCCATTCAAAACTATTGGGCTACAGGAACCGAGTTTCCAAACACTTGAGCAGCAGCCTGGAGCATGGAGCCACTACCCCTGAATCTCTGCTGCCCCTATCCCCTGATGGGAAGGGCAGGAAAAAGAGCTAAGGCCAGAAGGAAATATGCAGACCTCTTCCCTGTCCTTTGGAAGGAAATATACAGACCTCTTGTGGACTGGGCTGTCAGGAGGTTACCCGTTAGAGGTTTAGTCTGTGTCTGGCCACAGGTGTTTCTTACTTCTTAGACAGTACCTTGCAAGGAAATTGTGCTGACACTTCATTGAAATCCCTGTCCCATTCTCATCTATAATCATGCACTTTGGCTTTCCACCGTTCCATTTCAATACTTTTACCACCACCACCACCCCAATTTTGTCAACGTAGTTCCTCCCTGGTTGCCATTCAGAGCCAGTGTCTCTGAGAGCTAGCCTTCCCTTTAAGTTGGGGGATCTGGCCAGATCCTTGTGTCTCGGGCATAGGTTGGGACACAGAACCCCTCGTTATTCACCTTTCAGAACTATGTGGACAATGGGAGGTACAGGGCACTTGAGGGTGCCCAGCAGAGTGTCCATGTGTAGGCAATGCCAGGGTTTGGAAGGGAACTGGCTTCACTGCTGGTTGAGGAGAAACGATGTGAGACATTTCATTCCCAGCTTTATCCTTATCTCTTCTGCCATGGAGAGCCTTTGCCTTCCACACAGCCCTTCGAATCCGTTTTCTGTTTTTATGATGGCATCATGGGTCACAACCAGGAGGAATTGGTCTGTCAGCCACCCAGCCAACATCCATGATTTCTGATCAGCTACCACTCTGGGCCTGTGCTATGTGAGAGCAATCAGTTACTTTTTCCCAGAGAATAATGATTCTCCTGTGCGTGAGTGCTTCTTGCTTGACTGGCCCTGGCAATCTCTGTGATGGGTAGTCAGCTTGCCTCCCTCCCCTGGCTGATTGAAATATCCGCTTTCTCTAAGGCAGACGGATCAGGCATGCACAGTTGACCGCAAGACTCTTCAGCCCTAAAAAGCCCTGTCAGGGAATGCTGCCCCGTGATTTGGTTACAAAATCTAGAGCAAAACGGGAGCCTGGGCCTGCAACCACTGAATCACTGAATTAGGGCACTTTCTATGCCCTGAGAGGTAGTTCATACAAAGGATCCCAGGTCAGAAACATTCCTTCTCTTACTGAAAGCAAAGTGCAGGCCTCGTGCCAATTGGGCACCCGGGTGTAGGCAATGGATGGTTCCCTTTGCCCCAGCCCACAGGTGTTTCCTACTACAGACAACAGTTATCTTCTCGGGAGATTGTGCTAGGCACTTCCTTCTCAGCTTCATCCCACTCTCTTCATCTTGTAAGGATGCACTTTGGCCCTCTGTGTATTTATTTCCATCTTTTTGCTCTTTTTTTTTTTGAAGCAGGATCACGCTAGAGTCCATTCAGAGTCCATGTCTCAGAGCAATATCCTCCACTTTAAACTGTGGGCTTTGGCTGAGTCCCGGGAACTCTGAATAGACTGGCAACGGGACCTCTTGTAATTTCCCATTAGAACTCTGTGCACAATGAGAGGCCTAGGGCATATCAAGCTGTGCATGAATGGATGCGTGTAGGTGGTCCCAGAGTTTTAGGAGGGATTGGCCTTACACATGCAGCTAGAGAAAAGGTAGAGAGAGACACCCAGCAGCATTGTCCCATTCCCATCTCTCATGTAGAGCCTTGGCTTCCCTTATAGCCATTCCCACCAATTTGCTATTTTCGCAATCTTGGGTCACATTCAAGGACGATTGGACTTTCACTCACGTCACACAGGCAGAGCCCAAAGATTGGTGCTCAACTTCCGTTCTGGTCCTGTGCTCTGTGAGAGCAAAGGGTACTTTTCTATCAGAGGAAGGATGGCCTTCTTGTCCCTGAGTGCTTGTTGGCCAGTTGTGGTAGGTGCAGTCAAGTGCAGAGATGCCTTCATTTTGAGACAAAGATGGCTGCCATATGCACACTAGGCCTTAGAACCTGGTCAGCACAAAAAGGGACCTTTCAAGAACTACTGCATCGGGTCGACATTGCAAACACTTGATCATCAGCTGGGAGCAGGAAGCCCTTGCCTCTGAATCAATGCTGCATCTATTTCCTGATGGGAAGCAAGGAAAAACCACCCAAACCACTTTTCCCTCTGTTTCTGAAGGAAGAATCCACAGCTCTGGCATAATGTCACTCTCAGGTGTAGCCTTGGAGGTTTCCTTTGACACCAGCCCCCAAGTGTTTCTTACAGCCCAGATAGCCAGCCTGCCAGGAGATAGCAGTAGGCAGTTAATTCTAACTTTAGCCCATTCTGTTCTTTAAGGAAGAACTTTAGTCCTCCAGGTGCCTATGTGCATTTTATTGCTCTTTGTTCAACAAATTGGTGCTACCTGGGAGCCATTAGGAGGAAGAACATCAGAAGAATGTCCTCTGTTTAAACTAGAAAATTCTAGGATCCATAGGTTTGTGTCAGGTACACAGCCCAGGTGCAAACACTGGTGTGGAGTGCCCAGTCAGTTCCTGAGCCAATGGACAGCTCTCAGTGTAGTGCCAGGTATCACAGAGGACAGCAGTTCCCTCTGTCGCTGAGGGCTTGGTGCTTAGCCAGCTGGAGTAATTGCGGGGATGGGTAGCCCGTTGGCCTCCCTTTCCTGGCTGACAGAGGTGCCTTCATCCTGCAGAGGAGATGATTCATGCATGCACACCAGGCTCCAGGTCCTGGTCATCAGGGCACAAAGGGACTTTGAAAGGAATACTGCACCAGGCTCGGTTCTAACCATTTGACCATGAGCCACAGCTGAATCCCTGCCACCCATCTCCTAGTAAGAAAGGGCAAAGAACACACGCAAAGCCTTTACCTTTGGTAAGGTATGAAGAATGCAGACCGCTTGCTGACAGGGCTCCCAGCTGTAGCCTGTGGTGGGTTCCCTTCACCAAAGCCCACAGGTGTTGCTTCTTCCTGAGACAGCCAGCTTGCTAGAACATGGCACTTGTCACTTTATTCTCCACATCATCCCATTGTCATCCCTAACAAAGAATTCTGGCCCTCTGTGGATCCATTTTCACCCTTTTGCTCTATTTCCAAGCTAGAAAAGGATCCATTGCATGTAGTCTCTTGGCAGAATATCCTTGGCATTCCACTGGGGATCCTAGTTGAGAGCTTGTGACTGTGCAGTAGGTTTGGCCACAGGGCCCCTGGTGGGTTGGTGTCAAAACCACACAAGCATTCAGAGGCCTAGGGTGGTGGAAGTGTCCAGAAGAGAGGGTTGGCACTTCGGCTGGGCCAGAGGGCTGGGAAGGGAGCTGGCCTCCTTTCTTGGTTGAGGGGGAAAGAAGTTGTATAGCCCCTTTCCAGGTTGATCCCGTTGCCTTTGGAGATATTGACCTTTGGCTCTGTAAGACCATTCCCTTTACTTGGCTCTATGTCTAACTATGTCCCTGGTTAAACTTAGGAGCCATGGGGCTGTCATTCACTCAGCTGGTGCCCAGGGATAGATTTTCGCATGAGTCTGTGCATATGGCAGGTGGGCACCAAACAAGGCAGCCGAGCCACTGCTAATGGCAGCACTTGCACTCACCCGACTTGGATTTACCTTCCAGCTGCGGCAGAGGGGTCATCAGGATCACAGGCATCAGTGCTGCGTGCACGGCACGGCCACAAGGAAGCTTGTGGGTCAGGGGCTAAGGCGTGAACAGCCCTGTCCATAAGGCAGTGCCATAGCTGCCTAAGCAGCCCAGCAAAGCCACTGTGTGCTCATGGGGTGGCAAACATGGCATTGTTCTGTGCAGCTCTGTCCTCCTTCAGCATGCTCAACAGTAGCAATGGCGACATTTCTGGCCGGCAGGACGAGGTTTACGAGAGCCCCAAGGATAGTGGCAGAAGGCAGGGAGTGGCCGATAGGGTGGAACCCAGGAAGGCAGCTTCCTTACTAGTTCACTTCTCCCATCCCACTTTTGGAGGATTAATGTGCCCTCACAGGAGAGGGATACGCATGATGTGATGTGTTGAACAAAGCCAGCAATAACCTATAATGAGGATGAACTGAGTCAAGATGCTGGCCAGTGTGCCATATGCCTGGAAGAAATGCAGAGGGAGATACTAGAGCAGGGATGCCTTGCCTGTTCACATATCTTTATGGCTGCATTGGTTTAAAATAAATAGATCTTGCCCCTGAGCGTCATTCAGATAGTGTAACAAACTTTCCACTTTACAGTTATTCTTGTCTTTTCAATACACATGAAAGCCTGAGAGGCTCTGAGGTTGTGTCCCTGTGTCCAAACACACACAAACACAAAAAGACAGGCCTCCTTCCTTGGCCAGAAATCCTAGTACTGAGAGACTCATGTAGAGGGGAAACCATGATACAGGGAAGACTATCCCTGCTGAAGAGCCAGGGGCCCTCTGGCCAAACACATGCCACGGTCCCAGGGAATGGACCAGAATTCCCAGTAGAGGGCCCAGGGTATGACTCTAAGCCACTCACCTGGAATGGAGCCCAGGGAGGGCTCAGAGTGAAACTAGAGCAAAGGGGTGAAAAATGGATAGAGGGAGGGCCAGAGTTGTGCATCAGGGATAAGAATGACTAGCAGCATCTTCATGAGCTCACTGACTGATGACTCAGGGATGAGAAACACCTGTGGGCTTTGGCAACCGGTGCCACGTGTAAGTTCCAGCTGAGAGCCCTGTCTGCAAGAAGCCTGCCCAGATTCTTCCTTCAGCAACATAGGGAAAGACGTGGCTCTGGGTGTGTGTCCTGCCTTTTCCATCAGTCCTTAAGGGCAGCAGTGATAGAGCTGCAGCAGGGATGTGCTCCTGGCTGATGGGCAAGTATTTGGAAGTGGGACTTGGTGCAGGATTCCATCCAAAGGTACTTTCTGGGCTGACCAGATCTGGGAGCTTCCTGCCTACATGAAAACCTTCTGTTC